>NC_091996.1:32848667-32994082 GCF_044704955.1 Pristiophorus japonicus | reverse complement strand
CGCTCACCCCATCCCTCCCATTCGCTTCACCCATCCCTCCCATTCGCTCACCCATCCCTCCCCATTCTCTCACCCATCCCTCCCCATTCGCTCACCCATCCCTCCCCATTCTCTCACCCATCCCTCCCCATTCGGCTCACCCATCCTCCCCATTCTCTCACCCATCCCTCCCCATTCTCTCACCCATCCCTCCCCATTTCTCTCACCCATCCCTCCCCATTCTCTCACCCATCCCTCCCCATTCTCTCACCCATCCCTCCCCATTCTCTCACCCATCCCTCCCCATTCTCTCACCCATCCCTCCCATTCTCTCACCCATCCCTCCCCATTCTCTCACCCATCCCTCCCCATTCTCTCACCCATCCCTCCCCATTCTCTCACCCATCCCTCCCCATTCTCTCACCCATCCCTCCCCATTCTCTCACCCATCCCTCCCCATTCTCTCACCCATCCCTCCCCATTCTCTCACCCATCCCTCCCCATTCTCTCACCCATCCCTCCCCATTCTCTCACCCATCCCTCCCCATTCTCTCACCCATCCCTCCCCATTCTCTCACCCATCCCTCCCCATTCTCTCACCCATCCCTCCCCATTCTCTCACCCATCCCTCCCCATTCTCTCACCCATCCCTCCCCATTCTCTCACCCATCCCTCCCCATTCTCTCACCCATCCCTCCCCATTCTCTCACCCATCCCTCCCCATTCTCTCACCCATCCCTCCCCATTCTCTCACCCATCCCTCCCCATTCTCTCACCCATCCCTCCCCATTCTCTCACCCATCCCTCCCCATTCTCTCACCCATCCCTCCCCATTCTCTCACCCATCCCTCCCCATTCTCTCACCCATCCCTCCCCATTCTCTCACCCATCCCTCCCCATTCTCTCACCCATCCCTCCCCATTCTCTCACCCATCCCTCCCCATTCTCTCACCCATCCCTCCCCATTCTCTCACCCATCCCTCCCCATTCTCTCACCCATCCCTCCCCATTCTCTCACCCATCCCTCCCCATTCTCTCACCCATCCCTCCCCATTCTCTCACCCATCCCTCCCCATTCTCTCACCCATCCCTCCCCATCCTCTCACCCATCCCTCCCCATCCTCTCACCCATCCCTCCCCATCCTCTCACCCATCCCTCCTCCCCCTCCCCTCGCTGACAGAAACACAGACACTGACAGACAGAGAGTAAGAGACACAGACAGACAAACAGACAGAGAGATAGAGACACTGACAGAGACACACTGGGGGGCATCCCAGCACGCTGTTGGAGGGCTCCCAGTGCTGCAGTCGGTAAGTAGAAAATGTTGTATTTTTTTTATTTAAAAAAAAAAAAATTATTTCTTATTAATTTTTTTTGATTGATTTATTGATGTTTTTATCATTTATTATTGATGATGGCTCTTTATTTGTAAAACTTGAAGTGTTTAATGTTTGTAAACTTCCCTTTAAACCCCCCCCATTACCTACGCCTGATTTGTAACCTACGCCTGATTTTCTAAAGTGTAGACAAGGTTTTTTCGAGCGTACAAAAATCTTCACTTACTCCATTCTAAGTTAGTTTGGAGTAAGTTTTCACTGTCGAAACTTTGAAAACAGGCGTAAGTGGCCGGACATGCCCCCTTTTGAAAAAAAAATTCTGTTCCAAAGTGAAACTGTTCTAACTGACTAGAACTGGAGCAAACTAAATGCCGACAATTTGAATTTCTAAGATACTCCGTTCTACACCAGTTGCTCCAAAAAATCAGGAGCAACTGAGGCTGAAACTTGGGCCCAATGATTCTAAAATTGACCTTTGTTTAGATTGCGTTTACACTCCTGATCATTATCCAATTAACTCCTGCTAGCAGTGTGTGTATTAGGATAGGAGCAGGTTTGTCTGTGATAATTCCACAATGAATAACCAGAAATGGTCACCATCCTGGATTGCACTATTTTGGATGAGGTACCACAGAAAGCTACTTATCACAGGTGGAACCTTATGTGTGTGTATGAGTTACTGCATTCAGAGAGGTGCAGTAAGGGAGAAAAATAGAATGAAAAATAAATTTTGCAACTTGTAAAAAGCCAAAGAAATCTAGAGCAAAAGTTATCAGTGTTTCAATATAACTTCTGAATCTTTAATATATTATACTATATAGTTTCAGAAGTTGCAGAGAGAAAAAGTGCTATTTGTGCCTTTGTCTTTCAGATGCAGCATCTCCAACATGGGAACAACTAGAGAATGCAATGGTAGCTGTAAAGACAGTAGTTCACGGGCTTGTGGATTTCATCCAGAACTTCAGCAAAAAAGGTCATGAAGCACCACAAGTAAGACCTGCCTTCTGCTTTGTGATGTGCTTCTAAAAGGAGCTCCTTGCTACTAAAGTTCTAGTTTTATTTTAATGAGTGAAAATAATGTAAACAAAATTGGAACTACCTGTGATCGTCAAGTGCATTGATTATACAAAACCAGTTTAAAGACGTGCACAGAATTATAATTTTTTGCTTTTCAATTGATTTCAAGCAAGAAAAAAAATTATTTGGCAGAGTTTTCCAGTCACTCTGCCCTCAGTTCTGTTCTTGAAAATAAATGTCAATGCACAGTTGATCTTATGCTTTTAACTTTCTTGTTAGATTGATGTAATTGCTATTTAAGTGAGTAACCTGTATATTGAAAAGATTTCCATTATTTCACAGCAAATATTTTAGTGTGTAATTGTTGATCAGTATTGAACTAGAACAATTAATTGCTATTGATGATGATGAATTGTAATTGGTAAAGCCATGGCAAAAGCCAGACTTGCATAGTCATAAAAGTACTTAATTCATTGTTGCTTTCAGCCACAGCCAAACAGCAAATATAAAACCAGCATGTGTCGAGATCTTCGACAACAAGGAGGTTGTCCCCGTGGAGCTAACTGTACCTTTGCTCACTCCCAAGAAGAGTTGGAAAAGTATGTATTTTTAATTATTTGTGACTTTCAAATGAGGATTTTGGATTATTCATTGTGGGGCAACAAGTCTATCTTGCTCTATACTTCCTGCCTTTTCCCCGACAAATACAGTAGTGAAAACGTGCTATTTGATGAGGAATGTTTGTGCTGAGAAATGGAACAACCTTCCACTTTTGGGCATTGTATCAAGTGTGGCCAGGTGAATTATTGAGCTTTTGATGTACCTCAGCAATCCAATTCCTCAATGTGAGAAGTGCAATCTGTATTGTACAAGTGTGGACATTTACATTTCCCACACCAGCCACTGTTTTGGCAGCTCTGAGAAATTGCTGATAAATGGAAGATTTTGATGCCACCATTCTGGGCTAAATTTGAGCGATGAAAGGACAATAATGAAGCCCCTTGTGCTACTCACTTTTGGAAAATCTTTGAAACTTATTTAACATATTAAATATCAGTAATTATTTACAGTAAACAAGCATTTTGTTAAGTGTTTTTTGTGTGTCATTGTACTTATTTTGAGGTTGTAAAAATACTATTGTAAGTTTTAAACTATCAGTTTTGCACCATTAAAGATAATTTTATCAGTGAAAACCTCTGTGGCTGCCAACATTTCAGGACAATATAACAACAGCTTTGCATTCATATAGCACCTTTAACATAGTAAAACATCCCAAGGCGCTTCACAGGAGTGTAATCAGACAAAAAAATGTCGCCGAGTTGAAGAAGGAGAAATTAGGTCAGGTAACCAAAAGTTTGGTCAGAGGTAGGTTTTAACAACAACAACTTGTATTTATATAGCACCATTAATGTGGTATAATGTCCTATGGTGCTTCACTGGAACGTTATCAGACAAAATTTGACCCTGAGCCACATAAGGAGATATTAGGGCAGATGACCAAAAGCTTGGTTTTAAGGAGCATCTTAAAGGAGGGTAGAGAGGCAGAAATGTTCTGGGAGGGAATTCCAGAGCTTGGTGCCAAGATGGCTGACGACATGGTCAAGAGTGGTGGGGCGAAGGAAGTAGGGGTTGCACGAGGCCAGAGTTGGGGGAAATGTTGGTGGTAGGGCTGGAGGAGGTTTGAGAGATGGGGAGAGGCAAAGCCACAGAGGGATTTGAATATGAGGATGTTAAAATCGAGGTGTTGCTGAACTGGCAGTCAGTGTATGTCAGTAAGCACAAGGATCATGGATGAATGGGACTTGGTGCAAGTTGGGACATGCTCAGCAGAGTTTTGGATGAGCTCATGTTTATGGAGGGTGGAAAATGATGGGCCTGCCAGGAGAGCATTGGAATATGATTAGCTTTAGATGGTCATAGCATATAGTGAGACGTAACTTTGTAAATGATCTCAGATGGTCAAATTTTGTACAGTGGAGGTACTGTACATGTTCAACTTGGGAGTATTATCTATTCTGTATTTTGACGGTTGATCACTTGTACATGGATAGTCTTTAAGATCAGTATTACTGTATTGGTTGTATTGTGCAAAAAAAAAAAGTAGTCATTTGTATCCTTGATAACAGGTATCGAATGCGGAATAAGAAGATTAATGCTACTGTCAGGCCCTTCCCTCCACCCCAAGCTCTTCAGAACAAAGTTGGAATCACTAATATAGTCACAACTTCTGCAGGAAATATAGTCTCTGTAACGGGATCCACTGAAACCACTGTGAAAATGGTACAGACGCCAAATGGGATCATTAGTCCAGAAAGTAGTACCCCACAACTAATACCACGCTGTGCAGATACCTCAGCTTCTTTGGAGAATGCTAAGAAAATTGGACAAAACTGTCTGAGTACACCTGGATCACTGTCTGGTTCACCACCAGAAAAGTAAGATATATCTATATATCTTTTTCCTTTTGTAAAACTTTAGTTCCCTACAATTTTTTATTCTCCTGCATACTGAACATCTTTGGCATCTATTGTGTCAACCCAGATTTGTTTCAAATTGGCATACATACTGACCATCAGTGTTTAAGTCAACAGTTAGTGTTTCAACTTATCAGTTTATATTTCACAAGAAAAATCAGCTCTTTTCATTTGAATCAGACTAGTTGGAAGGTAGGCTTGGTCTGTCCAAACCAATCAAATGTTACTTTGTTCTGCTGTTTGCGCACAAACTTGAGGCAGAGAAATTTATGGCAATTTGATGTTTTCTAAGAGTTGCAGTTGCAGGTGTAGAACTGTTTGCCCATAACAATATATATATATATTTTTTTATTCGTTCATGGGATGTGGGCGTCCCTGGCAAGGCCAGCATTTATTACCCATCCCTAATTGCCCTTGAGAAGATGGTAGTGAGCTGCCTGCTTGAACCACTGCAGTCCGTGTGGTGAAGGTGCTCCCATAGTGCTGTTAGGGAGGGAGTTCCAGGATCTTGATTCAGCGACAATGAAGGAATGGCCGATATATTTCCCAGTCAGGATGGTGTGTAACTTGGAGGGGAACATGGAGCTGGTGGTGTTCCCATGCATGTGCTGTCCTTGTCCTTCTGGGTTTGGGAGGCGCTGCAGGTGGTACACACTGCAGCCACGGTGCGCCGTGGTGGAGGGAGTGAATGTTTAAGGTGTTGGATGGCATGCCAATCAAGTGGACGGTTTTGTCCTGGATAGTGTTGAGCTTCTTGAGTGTTGGAGCTGCATTCATCCAGGAAAGTGGAGAGTATTCCATCACACTCCTGACTTGTGCCTTGTAGATGGTGGAAAGGGCTTTGGGGAGTCAGGAGGTGAGACACTCACCGCAGAATGCCCAGCCTCTGACCTGCTCTTGTTGCCACAGTATTTATGCGGCTAGTCCAGTTAAGTTTCTGGTCAATGGTGACCCCCAGGATGTTGATGGTAGGGGATTCGGCTATGTAATGCTGTTGAATGTTAAGGGGCAGTGGTTAGACTCTTGCTTGCTGGAGATAGTCATTGCCTGTCACTTGTGTGGTGCGAGTGTTACTTACCACTTATCAACCCAAGCCTGAATGTCATCCAGGTCTTGGTGCATGTGGGCATGGACAGCTCCATTATTTGAGGAGTTGTGAATAACACTGAACACTGTGCAGTCATCAGCGAACATCCCCACTTCTGACCTTATGATGAAGGGAAGATCATTAATGAAGCAGTTGAAGATGGTTGGACCTCGGACTGCTCTGAGGAACTCCTGCAGAGATGTCCTGGGACTATGATGACCAACCATCTTCCTTTGTGCTAGGTATGACTCCAGCCAGTGGAGAGTTTTCCCCCTGATTTCCATTAACTTCAGTTTTACTAGGGCTCCTTGATGCCACACATGATCAAATGCTGCCTTGATGCGAAGGGCAGTCACTCTCACCTCACCTCTGAAATTCAGCCCTTTTGGCCATGTTGGGACCATGACTGTAATGAGGTCTAGAGACGAGTGGTCTTGGCGGAAACCAAACTGGGCATCGGTGCGCAGGTTATTGGTGAGTAAGTGCCGCTTGATGGCACTGTTAATGACACCTTCCATCACTGCTGATGATTGAGAGTAGACTGATCGGGTGGGAATTGGCTGGATTGGATTTGTCCTGCTTTTTATGGACAGGGCATACCTGGGCAATTTTCCACATTGTCGGATAGATGTCACTGTTGTAGCTGGAACAGCTTGGCTAGTTCTGAAGCACAAGTCTTCTGCATAAGAGCCAGGATGTTGTCGGGGCCTATAGCCTTTGCTGTATCTAGTGCGCTCAGCCATTTCTTGATATCACGTGGAGTGAATCGAATTGGCTGAAGACTGGCTTCTGTAATGGGGATCTCAGAAGGAGGCTGATATGGATCATCCACTCGGCACTTGGTTGAAGATGGTTGTAAAAGCTTTAGCCTTGACTTTTGCACTTGTGTGCTGGGCTCCACCATTATTGAGGATGGAGATATTCATGGATCCTCCTCCTCCCGTTAGTTGTTTAATGGTCCACCACCATTCACGACTGGATGGGACAGGACTACAGAGCTTTAATCTGATCCGTTGGTTGTGCGATCACTTAGGCCTGTCTATAGCATGATGCTTCTGCTTTTTAGCATGCATGTAGTCCTGTGTTGCAGCTGCCCCAGGTTGGAACCTCATCTTTAGGTAGACCTGATGCTGCTCCTGGCATGCTCTTCACTTCATTGAACCAGGGTTGGTCCCCAGACTTGATGGTAATGGTAGAATGAGGGATATGCTGGGCCATGAGGTTATAGATTGTGGTGGAATATAATTCTGCTGCTACTGATGGTCCACAGTCCCTCATGGATGCCAAGTTTTGAGCTGCTAGATCTGTTCTGAAGCTATCCCATTCAGCACGGTGGTAGTGCCACACAACACAATGACAGTGTGGTGGTCGCTGCTACCAATGCTGTCATGGACAGATGCATCTGCGACAGGTAAATTTGTGAGGACAAGGTCAAGTAGGTATTTCCCTTGTGTTGATTCTCTCTCTCCACCTGCTGCAGGCCCAGTCTGGCAGTTATGTCCTTCTAGACTTGTGGTGGTGTAGTGGTGCTATCAAACCCTGCTTGATGCTGGACATTGAAGTCCCTCACCCAGAATACTGTGTGCCCGGTGCTTCTTCCAGTAGTGTTCAACATGGAGAAGTACTCTTTCATCAGCTGAGGCAGGGCAGTAGATGATAATCAGTCGGAGATTTCCTTGCCCATGCTTGACCTGAAGCTATGAGACTTCATGGGGTCTAGAGTCAATGTTGAGGACTCCCAAGGCCACTCCCTCCCGACTGTATACCACTGTGCCATACCCCTAGTGGGTCTGTCCTGCCGGTGGGTCAGGACATACCTAGGGATGGTGATAGAGGAGTCTGAAACATTGGCTGAAAGGTATGATTCTGTGAGTATGACTATGTCAGGCTGTTGTTTGACTAGTCTGTGGGACAGCTCTCCCAATAGTGGCACAAGTCCCCAGATGTTGGTGAGCAGGACTTTCCAGGGTCGACTGGGCTGTGTGTGCCATTGTCATGTCCGTAGCCGGTGCCAAGGTTGATGCCGCGTGGTCTGTCCGGTTTTATTCTTACCATTTTTCATGGCGGTTGCACTTTCGGAGTGGCTTGCTAGGCCATTTCAGAGTCAACCACATGATTGGGTAAGGGCAGCAGATTTCCTTCCCTAAAGACACTAGTGAACCAGATGGGTTATGACAACAATCCGGTAGTTTCATGGTTGCCATTTCCTGATACTAGCGCTTTATTCCAGATTTAATTAATTAACTGAATTTAAATTTCCCCCAGCTGCCGTGGTGGAATTTGAACTCATGTCTGTGGATCATTAGTCCAGGTCTCTGAAGAGTGATGTTACCACTGTGCTACCGTTCCCTTTACACATGCTGTGCTAAAATGAGCTTTTGAAGAATTTTATTTCATCAAAAGATATTTCTGGAGCATTCCCACGTGAAAGTTTATTTTCTTCAAGATTGATTGCAGCTGATTTGTGATGTACCAAGGATGTTATCCAGTGTGAATGCATTCACTGGCTTTATTTGTTATTTTAAGTGGATTAATGCCTCCTTAAATTGCAGAGCAAGGCATGTCATATATTAATGTGTTGAACAGTTGTTACTATTGTCAACAGTAATTTTAAGACTTAAATGTGCAGATGTATAATCAGCATACAGAAGATAAAAGGTAGTTTAATGTTTCAGTATGTACCTTTTATTAGAATTAAGTTGAGAGATTTTGATTTATCCCTCCTGAGGTCACTTAAAAATAGAAATTGCTTATGGCTGGACCTTTAGCTGTTATTGAGTCCAGGGAAGGGACAACGGTGATGTGGAGCCAGTTATGTTTTATGACTGTAGACTGCACTGCCAACTGGGATTATTCAATGTGAGTGTTGCAAGAGTCTTAAGATCACTAATTCATATGAAATGTTTGGGTTGGGTTACTAAAAAAGGAACTGGACTCATTGAAATCCCCACAACTATTTTTATTTTCATATATAAAATATTTGTAACCCTTCCAGGAGAAAATATTTCTAGCTTAAAAGACTGAATTACAGTTGGTTCAAAAAGGCGTACTAAATAATGTTTAAAAAATCAAAATGTTCTGGAAACAGCATTTGATAGTTTTCTATATTGGCACGATCTTAGCAGCCAGCTCAATGAGATAGTTTCATTATATCAGCTTCTATCTTTGAAAGACAGCAGGGAGATATTCTAGTCGAACATGTTTCCATGGAATCACTGGCAGTGTTTCGAGAAGAAATCTCCTTGTTGTTAAGAGATTTTAACGCATTAATTTATAAAATTTCGCAAACAAAATATATTTTTTTGGACCAGCTAATTAAAATTGCATTTTGCTATCAAAGATTTACATTTGTTTTCCAGTAAAATTGGCTCACCTCCCAAGACAATTCTCAACCATGTGCTCTCTCCCGCGGCTGTAATATCATCACATATTGGACCAGATGCAACTTCACTATCCTCTTCAAAATCTGTGTCAAGAGTGTCGGTGTACCCATCCCAGCAACCTGATGTGTATTATCAGGACCCTAGAACACCGGTTTCATATGAACTGACTGCTTATCATCAGCCAGGTAAGCCCAAACAAAAAGCTAAACAATAGAAGCTAACGGCACAGGAGAAAGTCATTCAGCCCAAGATGTCTGTATGACTTCATTAATGTCTGATTCAATGTTGCGCAAGAGTAGAGATATTTTAGTTTAACATGATATTTTCTTATATTTCAGATTATGTAATGAACTTTCCGTTTGTTTACTCTGAATTTTATGCAGGAGCGTATTATCCTCCACATCCTGGTCTACCTTCTGGTGTGTCTCCCTGCCTTCCTCGCTATGTACGTCCCAACAGTATGCCAGAGTCCCCGCTTCCACCCACTGTGCCATACAATGACCACTACAATGCATATCCACCTCGGGAACGACTAGCGTCTTCTCCTTACCCATCAGCCCCTCCCCAACAGTATGGATCAGTCCCAGCAGTGCATTCTGGAATGTACGCACCAGTCTATGATAGCAGGCGCATGTGGAGGCCACAGATGTATCCACGGGATGATGTCATGCGGAGTAATTCTTTACCTCCAATGGATATGGTGCCTTCAACTGCCTACCATCCTCCACCACGAGAAAGATACAGCTCACTTGATGGCTATTATTCTATGGCTGGACAACCATCAAATGAGCAGAGGAGCGTCAGCATGCAGAGGGTAGGGTAAAACCTTGAAGCATTTTTGCTTTTCTCTGTTACTTACTACTGGATCACGTTTTTCACTTTCTTGCCAATAAATGGAGAATTCTTTACTTTATTGTTGTTGTAATAGACTTTGGATTAGATAGGGTTTCATTAGGATTTTGGTAAAGCCTCATGGTAGATGTTCATCCCTGGCATATGAAGCAGTTTCCTTTTACATTTTCTTTCTCTTTTTTTTTTCTCGTCTGTTTACCACCAGGGAGTTTTCCTGGTGTCCTAGCCAACGTTTATCCCTCAACCAATACAAACAAAACAGATTAACTAGTCAATGATTTCATTGCTCGACCATGCTATACAAAACTTGGTTGCTGCAGTTATCCAATAACAACAGCGATTACACTTCAAAAAGTAATTCACTGTGAAGTGCTTTGAGAGCTTTCATGTACTTGACTATTGCTATATAAATGCATGTTAATTTGATCTTTACTCTGTCCCACTACCTCTAGTTTTTGAGTCTGTTTTGTAGTGGCAGTACTTACCCATATTGGTAAACAAAGTGAAGTGGCTTTATAGATTATAAATGCATTTTTAGTGAGCAATGTGTTGAGCTTTATCTCCATCATTAGTAGAAAGCTGACAATTTTGCAGCTTGATTTGGGAGTATCACAACACGGTTAAATCATATTAGTTCATGTATGATACTAATTGTGCCTACCTGTGTCGGACCTAAAAAATTAATGAGCCAAGTAACAACTATGCTGTAGGATAAACTGACCATCTAAATAAGTAAAGTTAATTTTATTTTTACAGGCATTTATAGCAATTAAAACAATTACTTTGCGAGGGATCTGGAAGTATTTAGCAGGGATTGAACTTGGAACCTTCTCGGTCACTATGACTCAATGTCAAGTCATAGAAACATAGAAAATAGGTGTAGGAGTAGGCCATTCGACCCTTCGAGCCTGCACCACCATTCAATATGATCATGGCTGATCATGCAACTTCAGTACCCCATTCCTGCTTTCTCTCCATACCCCTTGATCCCTTTAGCCGTAAGGGACACATCTAACTCACTTTTGAATATATCTAACGAACTGGACTCAACAACTTTCTGTGGTAGAGAATTCCACAGGTTCACAATTCTCTGAGTGAAGAAGTTTCTCCTCATCTCGGTCCTAAATGGCTTACCCCTTATCCTTAGACTGTGACCCCTGGTTCTGAACTTTCCCAACATCGGGAACATTCTTCCTGTATCTAACCTGTCCAATCCCGTCAGAATTTTATATGTTTCAATGAGATCCCCTCTCATTCTTCTCAATTCCAGTGAATGTCATACTGATGTATTTGCCCTCTGAGCCATTAGACAAGGGGGTAAAATATTGTATCATTTTATTTGGATTCTGGATATGGGTTTAAAAACTGCAGCTTCTAATCAAATATCCAGAATAAATGTGAATGTATAAGTAGCGAACATTAGTTGATGTTTAGAATTTTGAAGTTAGGAATTTAAGTTTGTTTAATTGTCATTCTTGCCTTCCTTGTAGGATACATACAGCCGAATACAGCAACCAGGCTTTGATGATCTGTTGAGACGGAAACCAGACCAATGGACACACTATTCCACTCAGAAACCACCTCTCGTCTCTTCTGCTTTGTCCACAGTAGCCCAGCCCTCTGCTCCTCCATCCCCTTTGTTCAGTGTAGACTTCAGCGCAGAGGTATGCAAATCAAATTGGAGTTTAAACTTGTAGTATTAAAACAAAAACTCAATATAGTGATTGCTTTTCCTTTTTGTTATCATTAATATATAGACTATAACACATTTTGAAAGTAGTGAGTTTACATATGATTTGTTTCTTAATTTTACAAAGGTTCCTGGCTCTCCTAATGGTTCAGTACATAGTTGCACTGTCCACTGTGAAACTGGGCCATGAAGACCCAGATTGCCTGGCTGAATCTCTGGTCTGTGCTAAAGCAACTATTCTCATCAAGGCAGTGGTATGAGTGCTGCAGTGGCCCTAAATACACCTGCATTAGCGAAGATGAAAAAAATGAGCCAGGGTTCCTGGTTTATATCACTATCTAATAACTTCTGGAAAGTGTGTATGTGTGGATGTTGGGTGAGGACAGGTTCAGGCTCTCTGTGAAAAATAGCTACTTTGGCACCCGAGGACCCATACTGCAACATGAATCACTATTGTCAGGAGAAGAATAAATAAAGGAGGCCTCTAAATTTGCTGCCACACAGCATGAGTTTAGATTAATTTGCTCCCACCATCAGGATTTGAAATTAGTTTGTAGAACCATCAGACAGTAGAATCTGAAACTAATAAAAATTACTGGTCCACAAATGTAACATTGTACTTTGGATTGTTGAAAAGCATGTATAAGTAGAAGCTTGTGTAGGAAAAGTGAGTATTAGTTGGTTGCAAAGCTTTTTTAGACCAAAATAAACTTGCATTTATATGGTGCCTTTCACTACTGCTAGACATTCCAAAGTGCTTTACAGCCAATTAAATACTTTTGAAGTGTGGTCACTGTTGTGATGTAGGAAACTCATCATCCAATTTGCGCACATCAAAATCTCACAAACAGCAATGTGATATTGACCAGCAAATCTATTTTTTAGTGATGTTGATTAGAGATAAATATTGGTCAGGATATCGGGGAGAACTACCTTGCTCTTCTTTGAAAAAGTGCCATGGGATCTATTACGTCCACCTGAGAGCAGATGGGCCTCGGTTTAACATCATTCGAAAGACAATATCTCTGAACACTCCCTCAGTAATGCACTGGAGTGTTAGCCTAGATTTTGTGCTCCAGTCTCTGGGGTGGGACTTAAAATCACAACCTTTTGACTCTAGTAAGAGTGCTACCACTGAGTCAAGGCTGACTAAATATTGTTGTTGGTCTATTGCTAGAAGTATGAAAACAACTTGCATTTGTATAGTGCTCCTTGGGTATAAGGCAATATCTCAAAGCACTAGTAGTCTCAATTCAATAGACCATTGTTGCATGACATCAGCCCTGGACATTAGATCAGTTTCTATACATATGCTGGGCATTACATCAATTTCTATATGTATGCTGATGACACCCAGCTCTAACTTTCCACCACTTCTCTCAACTCCACAACTGCCTGTTAAGTTGTGGATAAACCAGAATTCCCTACCATTGAACATTCAGAAAGCTAAAGATATTATCAGCATCTACCAAAAACTCTGCACCCTCATTGGCTACTTACTCGGCCAAATCCAACTGCATACTACCTCAATGTTCTGTTCAACCCAGAAATGTGCTTCAAACCCCATTTCCTATTCACTACCAAAATCACACATTTCCACCTGTGCTGTATTGCCTGCTTCTGCCCCGACTGCTACCAAATCTCTCATCCACACCACTCATCTCTAGATTTAACTGCCCCAATATCTTACTTGCCACTCAAACCTCCACAAACTCCAAATTGGCTTAAATTATGCTGCCCACATCCTAGCTTACTATCCCATCATGTCCATTGGCTCCCGAATCAAACCTGAAATCCTCATTTTCATGTACCAATCTCTTTCCACCTTTTTAAAAGTCTTCTCGCAAAATACGTTGTCAACCAAACTTTTTGTAACTCTCCCATAAAGTCTTAGTGACCACTGTGTTAAAGATGCTGTTTAAATACAAATTGTTGTTGATTTCAAGTCCTGCACGTTGAAGTAAAATTGCCTACCTCCTGATGCCAATGTAAAAGTATTAGCCAGTTGATTTTTGAATAATGTTCATGTAAATCGTCTAAATGTAATCCCTGATTACTTTTGCCCAATGGTTCAATGCAGCATGTCTGTACTTTGACCTTGAGGCATATAGTGACACTGGATGAAGCGTCTGTTTAAGTAATGCAATGGTTAGCATTCAGTTGAAATCCGTGTGACTGAGTAAATTTTCCCCGGCATGCAATGTCTTTCAAAATTTCACATCATTAATATTGCACAGATGCCTGATGGACACCAAGGATCATCTTGAACTATAATTTTACAGCTTATAAACAGTTCTCTTGATTAAAAGTGATATCTGTTCAGTTTTCATTTACTCATTCAGCTAACCAGTGCTAATACTGGGTTTTAGACTATGGTTCCTCAATGGTGCACCTGGAATAATTCAAATCTGATCTTGCACTTTAATAAAAATTGGTAGTTTGGATTCTAATCACATTACATGTAACTTGTATAGAGTTTCCATGCTCATCTTCATTTCCAGTTTCCCTTAATGTTGCTCTGCGTTACAGATATTGGGCCCAAGTTTCCACATGATTTCCGCCTGATTTTTAGGAGCAACTGGTGGAGAACGGACTATCTTAGAAATCGCAATTCTTCACGTTTTTTTTACACTTCTAGTCAGATAGAACAGTTCTACTTTGGAACAGAATTCTTTCTTCAAAAGGGGGCGTGTCCAGCCACTGACGCCTGATTTGAAAGTTTCCCCAGTGAAAACATACTCCAAACTAAAGTAGAATGGAGAAAGTGAAGATTTTTGTAGAACTGAAAAAACCTGTTCTACACATTAAAAAATCAGGTGCAGGTTACAAATTAGGCGTCCAGGACGAGGTGGGGGGGAAGGGAAGTCATTAAATTCTATAATAAATCCTTATTTATACTTATACAAATATTATACAAATAAATCCAACCTGAATAAACATTTATAAGCAAAGAAAAGATTAAATAAACCATCTTCCTACCTGTGTGAAAGTGCTTCAGGCAGGCCTTTCGGGACTGAAGGCTGAACGGGCCGGCCCGAGACTTCAGGCAGGGCCCGTCCCCAGCACCAGATTTACAGGTAGGTGGCGTTGGGTTGGGTCGGGTCGGGGAGGTTCGGTTCGGGTCGGGGGGGGGGAGAGAGAGAGAGAGAGGGAGGGGGGGGAGAGAGAGAGAGGGAGGGGGGGGAGAGAAAGAGAGGGGGGGGAAGAGAGAGAGAGAGAGAGGGGGGGGAGGGGGAGAGAGAGAGAGGGGGGGGGAGAGAGGGGGGAGGGGGGGGAGAGAGGGGGGGAGGGCGGGTGAGAGGGGGGGAGAAGAGAGAGAGAGAGAGAGAGAGAGGGGGGGGGGAGAGAGAGAGAGAGGGGGGGGGGAGAGAGAGGGGGGAGTCAGGTCGGATCCAGTCCGGGAGCGGGAGTCGGGTCGGGTCCAGTGGGGGGGGGCGGGAGTACGGGTCGGGTTGGGTCCAGTCGGGGGGGGGCGGGGAGCGGGAACAGGAGCGCGGGTCGGGTCGGGTCCAGTCGAGGGGGCGGGGAGCAGGTACAGGAACAGGAGCGCGGGTCGGTCGGGTCAGTGGGTGGGGGGGGGGGGGTGCGCGGGTGTCGGGTCTGGTCTGGAGGCGGGGGGGGAGCGGGTGTCGGGTCTGGTCCGGAGGCAGGGGGGGAGCGGGTATCGGGTCTGGTCCGGAGGCAGGGGGGGAGCGGGTATCGGGTCTGGTCTGGAGGCAGGGGGGGTGGGGGGGGGGGAGCGGGTGTCGGGTCTGGGGTCTGGTCCGGAGGCAGGGGGGGAGCGGGTATCGGGTCTGGTCCGGAGGCAGGGGGGGGCGGGGAGCGAGTGTCGGGTCTGGTGGGGGGCGAGCAGGAGCTGGCCGTGGGAGGAGCCTTCTTCACGCAGCCCCAGTGAGGCCATTCAGCCAGGGCTAGGGGCTGCGTGCTTCGGGCCCCTCCCACACAGTTCGGTGCCTGGAGCTACTGCACTTGCGTGCCCACTGTAGCGCGCATGTGCAGAGGTCCCGGCACTGTTTTCAGCGCAGGGACCTGGCTCCGCCCCCCCCACAGCTCGTGCTGGCTGCGCCGAGGGCCAGAGGACCTGCAAGTAGGTGGAGAATACCGAGGATTTTTTTAGGTGCACTTTGTGGCGCGAAAAACGGGCGCCCAGCTCGGAGGGGCGCCTGTTTTTTTTCTTGTGGAAACTTGGGCCCATTATGTTACTTATTAGAAATGTTAGACATTTTTCCCTACATAAAATGTCACTGCATTTCAAAAGTATTTCCACAAAACCTATGTCGCTGTTTATACCCCACACAAGCCTCCTCCCACTCTGATTGTCTCTTACCATCCTGCCCCCACATCCCTCTCTTCCCTTCTCCCTTGTGTATGCATCAAGCCTCCCCTTAAACCCATCAATGCTATCTGCTTCAACCACTCCATGTGAGAGTGAGTTCCACATTCTCACCACTCGCTTGCGTAAAGAAATTCTTCCTAAATTACTACTTTAATGTCCTTTCCTCTAGGACCTTGGTCCAGGCCCGGTTCAGGTGCATTGCATCCCATCGCAGCAGTACCATCCTTTTCTGTCACAGTACTGGTGTCAGTGTTCCTGGTTGGACAAGACCAGTTTTTGCAGTGCCTCTTTCTATCTACTAGTTCACTGTAGGAGAAACAGTAATATTATGGTGCAATCTGTCTCTGTAGACTACGTGCCTGCTGAATACTTAAAAAAAAAATAATGCATCACTAACTTGTAGAAAAGCTCAAATATTTATTGCTGAATTTAAAATGATGGTATGCTTCAGTTAGCTGCCTCTTTCAGACAGCAGTGAAAATCCTCTTTCATTGGCATTCTGTGCACTCGTCATGCAGCCTATTTATTCATTATGTTCTTCTTTCACCACACATTGTACAGGTCACAGAAAACAAAGGGTTGAGTGCATTTTGTGTGCAAGAGTTGCTGCAATGTCATTCCCTGTATTATTAAAAGTAACAGATTTCCATTTTTTTGTGTTACCTTATTCTGAAAATGTTTTGTTTGCTCAGTTAGTAATTGTTTTAACAAAATTCCAACCTGCTTCAACAGGTCTGTTACAACCTTTTTAAGACTGATCTAGGGTGAGAGTCTTAAAGAACGTGTCATTTTTTTTAAATGACAAAGTATTGCTGTTTTCAATTTCCTGAAATGCATCCAGTGTATATTTAGTCAAACTAGTTTTCAAATGTGAACCATGCCAAAAATTATTCGCAGCATTTGTAAATAGTATGGAAATGCAAGAAGAAAATTATTTAAAAATGCCAGACTTGCCTTTGCTTCCTCTCTCTCTTTATATAATATATGTGTATTAGCCACACCTATCATGGCCCTCTTCAACATTATGATCTGCTTGTTGTTTATAAAGTGCTATGTGTTTGATGTGATGGTCCAGACTTATGATGCACAACATGTTTTATAATATCCTTTCTTTATCTTCTTTACTTTTTCATCTATGACCTGAAGTCAACAATAACACCATCTGAGATGTGTTGTGATTACAGTCGACTTGTGTTTCACCATTTTTTTAAAGCCATCACTAATGAAATAAGTCATTACTTCTCACTTTAATGACTGATTCGGGAAAGATTCCATTGGGGAAGATTTCTTGTTTACTATGTGCAACAAAATTGTAAATCTGTACTTTCTAGAAAGGTTTATGATTTAAAAGCAGACAGCAAATTTTTCTCTTATTTCCCCCACCCTCCCACCACTATGTGCCATTGTTTCAGTGATTTAGAATTGATGTGGATCCAAGCAAATAACATTGGAACACGAGTAGACACTAAATTTCAATGAAGTTACAACTTTTAAAAAGCCATCCTGATCAACTATTGTAATAGTAAATCGTTTGTTTATCTTTTAACAGTTCTCTGAGAATACCAGTGATTTGAGTGTAGGCACTAAATTTGAGGATGACAGCATGTCCCACTATTCTCCATGGTCCTGTGGGACTATCAGCTCTTGCATTAGTGCAATGGAGTCTGATCCAAACAACGCCATGGCAACCACCAGTGTGGAAATAATGGTAAGACACAATAAGCTCCTTTTAAAGAGTTCACTTTTCATAGTTCTACATTGTCTTATATAGGTTATGACTGTAAATAAAAAGGGTTCTCAATGAGGTGAGCAGTGGTATTCTAAAGCAAAAATGCACGTTTTATTTGTTTCATTAATTCTGTTGAGACTGTAAGCCACTTTACTGTAAAGGTTCTGTAGTATGAGAATTAAACGAAGATAAATTTTGGAACTCAGAAAAATAAATGTTCTCTATTTCCATCCTTAAATTCTACTGTCTTTTTTCTGGCTTGATTTTCAAAATAACAAAATACATGCGCAAAATTTTAAGTTGGCATGTTGGTGTTTTTTAATTTTAATCAGGAAAGTTTGTTCACAGTACATGGTGAAAATGTATAATTACTCTATTTTGTACATAGTCTGTGCAATTTATTTTTTGGACTATAATTTAAATCCAACGAAAGTAAAATGTGCATGACATGCCTTTTATTAATATACACCATTGTCCACGAGTTTCTCCTCCCCCAAAATTAGGTCAAGTATAACAGAATAGTATTTGTAAGTTTTGCCTGTAAACAAAGTTCCTTGATATTTAGGAGAATATTTTTGCAGCCTTGACATACATGCTTTTGTTTTGAAATCGATCGTCTTAGTCTTATGAAGTCATGTTATCTTTGGAAAGAGTCTGTCGCTGAAAAACTTGTGGGAGGCATCTTACTACAACAAAGTATCTGTGTATTACATGTGATTTTACTGATTTTTATAGTTTAAAACAATATGAAAAAATTCACCAAAAGGAATATTTATCGTCTTGAAAATTAACATTAAAAACCATGCAAACAATTCGGGGCTAGCATGTAAAAGCATCATCTAGTGTGGCATTAGGGCACACAGACACAGGCTAGTATCACCTGCTGCCTGGATCAGGTGCTGAGGCACTACAGTTGGCTTCAGAACTAATGGGTTAGAAAAGGGAAAAAAATCGCCTCCCGATTATCCAGTGATCCGTACTGAAAGTGGGGACGGGGTTGCTGGGCGGGGGCGGGGGGAGGGGGTGGTTTGCAGGTTGTGTATTGGGTGAAAACCGGTTCAGCTGTGATGCCTCCCACAGTCAGATAGTTACCAAAACGCACTAAGCTAATGGAGAATACATACTTGGGCTATCAGTGGATATGGAACCCTACATCAGTCAGAGTTCGCACCTTTGGGTGCAGAGGGAGTGCAAATATTGCTTTAATAGTAACATTTAAACTGACAGCACTTGCATAAGTGGGAAAAGATTACTTGTATTAGTGCAGAAATTTAATCTGGATCTGCAGGTCGTAGCAACCTGCATGACGTAAGTACTGGATTTTATGGTAGATCCTTTTTTTTAAGTTTATTCAAAATTTTATGCTTTCAGTTTTTGTTTTGTTTTCAAGTGCAAGAATGTAGTATTTTCCAGACATTTAATTTCTTCGAATGAAGTGCAATTATCTTTGAACAAATAAAAATTCTAATGAAAATATTGGCGGTGGAAGTCTCATCCTTGTTTTCAAATCCCTCCATGGCCTCGCCTCTCCCTACCTCTCTAACCTCCTCCAGCCCTGCAACCCTCCGAGATCTCTGCACTCCCCTAATTCTGGCCTCTTGCGCATCCCTGATTTTCATCGCACCACCATTGGTGGCTGTGCCTTCAGCTCCCGAGGCCCTAAGCTCTGGAATTCCTTCCCTCTCTGCCTCTACATCACACCTCCTTTACGACACTCCTTAAAACCTACCTCTTTAACTAAGTATTTGTTCACCTAGCCCAATATTTCCTTTTGTGGCTTGGTGTTAAGTTTTCTTTAATAACACTCCTGTGGAAACGTTTTACTCCGTTAAAGGCACTATATAAATGCAAGTTACTGCTGCTGTTGTTAAAATGCACCTTTTTAATGAAATATTATACCTACTTAAAAAAAAATCAAAAATAATCAGTAGAAATGTTTTTGTGTCAGAGATTGTAACCCTGAAAAAGGGTTGACTCTAAATTACCTATTAAGAGTGAGGCCGACATTGGTCATTACTTGACCTTTCAAAAATTGCTTACACTGGAGGTACAGGCTGAAGTTATATTTGGAAAGTGCAGCTGGGTGGTGTATAGCAGCTGTGGGGCTTGTAGAGAATTTTGTATGAAAAACAAGATTGGTGGGGGTGGGTTAAGCATGTCATGTAGCATCTGTTGGCATTTACAATATTTTTTTTTCTTCTGTGAGATCCGTGGAAAAAGCCCATGCTGGTTTTCAGCTGTAGAACGATTAAGATATGCTCTGTTTATTGTTGAAAATATTTAAGTCTCTGTTTAACATAATTAGTAATGAGTTACCTTTATCTTTTGCTAAATCATGCCCTTCATCACTAAGAAAACACAATGCCAACATTGTGTGGGTTTCAATATTCACTATTGGATCAGATGATAGTTAAGATTACATTTGCATTATGTCCGATCCTGAAAATAGCTTATGATACATTTGAAAGCTGAATTTCATTTTATATTTTTTTTTGATTTACCACCACAGAAAAGGTATCTCAATACTGGCGGATTTATTTTTAAAATCTAAACAGTCGACATGTTTTCATGCAGTACAAGACCAGTATGAACATGTACAGGTTGAACCTCTCTTATCCAATACCCTCGGGACTTGGCCTGTGCCGGATAAGGGATTTTGCTGGACGAGGGGAGGCCACGTTAAATTGGATGGTACAGGTTCTGAGCAAGGGGATATCGAGGCTGGCTGGCTTGGGGTTGGGAGTGCGGCAGAGAGATCATGTGTGGGGGGGCGGGGGTCGGTGGATCGTGGAGTCAGGCCAGCGATTGTGGGAGTCGGCAGCGGGGAAGCACTTCAATTTGTTCATGTCGGAGTTCTGCACATGCGCCACCCAGTGGCCGGAAATGGTGCCGCATAAGGGAGGTTCAACCTGTATTATGAAATTGAGAATTTTGTTTGTTCTACATTCTCCAGCTAATACAGCAGGAAAGGGGCCTGCTCCCAGGGGTCTGCCTGTGCTGCTCGATGACTAGTCACAAGGAGATGGTTAGGAGTTTCTTAGAAACTTTTTCCATTGTTGCTTTCCTTGTGGATTTATCTTCCACTCAAAATGGCCTCCTCGAGGAGTGATTATTAACTCACCTTATGGAAAATTGCAGGTGTGCACCTGCTTCCTATCACTCTGGCATCTGAGATTCATAGAACCATAGGAATTTATAGCATAGAAGGCCAGTTAGCCCATTACACCTGCATCAGCTGTCTGAAAAATCTATCCAGTTAGTTTCATTCATCTTTTAATTATCTGGAATTGGTACAAAAATAGTATTCTATATTTTGGGGGTAAGATTTGCTGGCATGCTGAGAAATCTTTGGATTGACTGTAATATTAGAAGGAATAACATTTTAATTCTCACAAAAATAAAATGAAGATTCAGCATAAATGATGGAATAACCCAGCCTCTCCCACCACAAGAAGTGATGGTAGAGTTTATCCACCCAGTCCTCCAAAAAAAGATAGCAAGGGCAGAAGAGAATTGTAATGATGGGAAAATATTGTAACATAGATGGACATGATTTAGGAATTAAGAGGAAAATGTGGAGCTGTAGCACTGCAATGGAATACCTGAGGCAGAAAGTTTTGACATTTGTTGTTCCAATAATCAACACCAATTTTCCATTAACATTTTGCACAAGTAATAAAAACACAAAATGCTGAAAATAGGCAGGCAGTATCTGTGGAGAGAAACATTGGGGTAGAATTTGACCAGTACAGATTTCTGACGCACGCACCAGAGGTGCGCTACTTTTGTCTGCCTCGAAGTGCTCCAAAAACACAGTCTCTCTCTCTCTCTCTCTCTCTCTCCACAGATGTTGCCTGACCGGCTGAGTATTTCCAGCATTTTCTGTTTTTATTTCAGGTTTCCAGCATCCACAGTATTTTGCTTTAATATTATGCACAAGTATTTTATTTGATGGCATAAAGTGGATTTTTTTCATTCTCTCAGCCCTCATTGTAATAACATGAAAGGGGATGGGTGCTTCATTACCATTTGGTGCAGAGCGTTTCATTGCTCTATTTAAATAGGACTTGTTGATGATCATGCAATTTTGCCCCCTGGAGTTGGTCATACTCCCTTCCCAAAGAGTCCACCAGATTTATCCTCAAGGGAAATCTAAGGTAATGGCTTTATAGAAATTGAATAGTCCTATCATAGAGTGTCTAATCCAGATGGCAAACTGAATAAAATGATAGGTGCCCAGTCAATGCACAATAATTTATTTGTAATCTTTGTTTTATCTAGGTACCCAAATTATGTTTGTAATAGTGGTTAATTACCTGCACAGGAATCATTTGGTGTAAATCTTAGTGACGGAGGGGATAAACATCCAGGTTTCCCACCCCATGGCAAAATATACCCTGGTTTTATCCACAATGAAAGGATTTAAAATGTTGATTATAAATTAAAAGTTAAAGTTGAAAAAAGAATTTTTTTTAAAACTTGTGTGGTTGAAACCTATTTGTAGTTGGCTATTTCAGATGTTTAATTTTTCACAACATTCTTGGCTGTTTTCAGGACCTTAATGTGAAACGAAGGCTAAATATGTTTGACCCTCATCGAAGGGGAAAAGATGAAGATCCCATAATTCCATTTGGCGATGGACCGATCATCTCTAAGTGGGGTGCAATTTCTAGGTCTGCCCGCACAGGTTATCACAACACAGACCCAGTCCAGGCTACAGCTTCCCAAGGAAGTGCTACAAAGCCGATTAGTGTAACCGGTTGGTCTATTCTCTTTGTTCCATTATAAAAGGGATTGTCATTGTTTTATACAATTAAGTATATTCAGAAGGTTTTCAAATACTGTATAAATATAGAAACATAGAAAATAGATGCAGGAGTAGGCCATTTGGCCCTTTGAGCCTACATCACCATGGCTGATCATTCCCTCAGTACCCCTTTCCTGCTTTCTTTCCATACCCCTTGATCCCCATAGCCGTAAGGGCTATATCGAACTCCCTCTTGAATATATCCAATGAACTGGCATCAGCAACTCTCTGCGGCAGGGAATTCCACAGGTTAACAACTCTCTTGAGTGAAGAAGTTTCTCCTCATCTCAGTCCTAAATGGCCTACTTCTTATCCTAAGACTGTGTTCCCTGGTTCTGGACTTCCCCAACATCGGGAACATTCTACCCGCATCTAACCTGTCCTGTCCCGTCAGAATCTTGTATGTTTCTATGAGATCCCCTCTCATCCTTCTAAACTCCAATGCATAAAGGCCCAATTGATCCATCTCTCCTCATATGTCAGTCCTGCCATCCCGGGAATCAGTCTGGTGAACCTTCGCTGCACTCCCTCAATAGCAAGAACGTCCTTCATCAGATTAGGAGATCAAAACTGAACACAATATTCCAGGTGAGGCCTCACCAAGGCACTGTACAACTGCAATAAGACCTCCGTACTCCTATACTCAAATCCCCTAGCTATGAAGGCCAACATACCATTTGTCTTCTTTACCGCCTGCTGTACCTGTATGCCAACTTTCAATGACTGATGAACCATGACACCCAGATCTCGTTGCACCTCCCCTTTTCCTAATCTGCCGCCATTCAGATAATATTCTGGATAACCTCACATTTATCCACATTATACTGCATCTGCCATGCATTTGCCCACTCACCTAATCTGTCCAAGTCACCCTGCAGTCTCCTAGCGTCCCCCTCATAGCTCACACCGCCACCCAGTTTAGTGTCATCTGCAAACTTGGAGATATTACACTTAATTCCTTCATCCAAATCATTGATGTATATCATAAAGAGCTGGGGTCCCAGCACTGAGCCCTGTGGCACTCCACTAGTTACTGCCTGCCATTCTGAAAAGGACCCGTTTATCCCGACTCTCTGTTTCCTGTCTGCCAACCAGTTCTCTATCTACGTCAGTATATTACCCCCAATACCATGTGCTTTGATTTTGCACACTAATCTCTTGTGTGGGAACTTGTCAAAAGTCTTTTGAAAGTCCAAATACGCCACATCCACTGGTTCTCCCTTGTCCACTCCACTAGTTAGATCCTCAAAAAATTCCAGAAGATTTGTCAAGCATGATTTTCCCCATCATAAATCCATACTGACTTGGACCGATCCTGTCACTGCTTTCCAAATGCGCTGCTATTTCATCCTTAATGATTGATTCCAACATTTTCCCCACTACTGATGTCAGGCTAACCGGTCTATAATTACCCGCTTTCTCTCTCCCTCCCTTTTTAAAAAATGGTGTTACATTAGCTACCCTCCAGTCCATAGGAACTGATCCAGAGTCACTAGACTGTTGGAAAATGATCACCAATGCATCCACTATTTCTAGGGCTACTTCCTTAAGTACTCTGGGATGCAGACTATCAGGCCCCAGGGATTTATCGGCCTTCAATCCCATCAATTTCCCCAACATAATTTCCCGCCTAATAAGGATATCCTTCAGTTCCTCCTTCTCACTAGACCCTCAGTCCCCTATTACTTCCGGAAGCTTATTTGTGTCTTCCTTTGTGAAGACAGAACCAAAGTATTTGTTCAATTGGTCTGCCATTTCTTTGTTCTCCATTATAAATTCACCTGAATCCGACTGCAAGGGACCTATGTTTGTCTTCACTAATCTTTTTCTCTTCACATATCTATTGAAGCTTTCGCAGTCAGTTTTTATGTTCCCAGCAAGCTTCCTCTCATACTCTATTTTCCCCCTCCTAGGTAAACCCTTGTCCTCCTCTGCTGAATTATAAAATTCTCCCAGTCTTCAAGTTTGCTGCTTTTCTGGCCAATTTATGTGCCTCTTCCTTGGATTTAACACTATATCCTTAATTTCCCTTGTTAGCCACGGTTGAGCCACCTTCCCCGTTTTTTTTTACTCCAGACAGGGATGTACAATTGTTGAAGTTCATCCATGTGATCTTTAAATGTCTGCCATTGCCTATCCACCGTCAACCCTTTGAGTATCATTCGCCAGTCTATTCTCGCCAATTCACATCTCATACCATCAAAGTTAGCTTTCCTTAAGTTCAGGACCCTAGTCTCTGAATTAACTGTGTCACTCTCCCTCTTAATAAAGAATTCTACCATATTATGTTCACTCTTTCCCAAGGGGCCTCGCACAACAAGATTACTAATTAGTTCTTTCTCATTGCACATCACCTAGTCTAGGCTGGCCAGCCCTCTAGTTGGTTCCTCGACATATTGGTCTAGAAAACCTCCCTAATACACTCCAGGAAATCCTCCTCCACCGCATTACTACCGGTTTGGTTAGCCCAATCAATATGTGGATTAAAGTCACCCATGATAACTGCTGTAACTTTATTGCATGCATCCCTAATTTCTTGTTTGATGCTGTCCCCAACCTCACTACTACTGTTTGGCAGTCTGTACACAACTCCCACTAGCGTTTTCTGCCCTTTGGTATTCCGCAAGTTTTAGGATTAAAATGCAGCAATTATTTTTCTCTCCTCCTCCAACTTCATAGGTAGAACCCCTACTCAATGATTTTTAAAAGGTTATTTGTCTTCCTTCGTGAAGACAGAACCAAAGTAATTGTTCAATTGGTCTGCCATTTCTTTGTTCTCCATTATAAATTCACCTGAATCCGACTGCAAGGGACCTATGTTTGTCTTCACTAATCTTTTTCTCTTCACATATCTATAGAAGCTTTTGCAGTCAGTTTTTATGTTCCCAGCAAGCTTCTTCTCGTACTCTATTTTCCCCCTCTTAATTAAACCCTTTGTCCTCCTCTGCTGAATTCTAAATTTCTCCCAGTCCTCAGGTTTGTTGCTTTTTCTGGCCAATTTATATGCCTCTTCCTTGGATTTAACACTATCCTTAATTTCCCTTGTTAGCCACGGTTGAGCCACCTTCCCCGTTTTATTTTTGCTCCAGACAGGGATGTACAATTGCTGAAGTTCATTCATGTGATCTTTAAATGTTTGCCATTGCCTATCCACCGTCAACCCTTTAAGTATCATTTGCTAGTCTATTCTCACCAATTCACACCTCCAACCATCGAAGTTACCTTTCCTTAAGTTCAGGACCCTAGTTTCTGAATTAACTGTGTCACTCTCCATCTTAATAAAGAATTCTACCATGTTATGGTCACTTTTCCCCAAGGGGCCTCGCACAATATTATTGCTAACTTCTATTTAAATCAAACCTGGAGATAAAGGGGAAGGAAATGTAACAGTAAAGTAAAAATGATAACATTATTTGTATCACTCATACCTGTTTCTGAACTATAGGATGTCTCCATTGTAGTGTTAGAAATATGCAGTTTAAGGCTATCTCTATTCACTTTAATAATCAGGATCGACTGTAAACCAATCTGGTGGATATATTAAGAACATAAGAAATTGGAACAGGAGTAGGCCATACGGCCCCTTGAACCTGCTCCGCCATTTAATACGATCATGGCTGATCCGATCATGGACTCGTGTCCACTTCCCTGCCTGCTCTCCATAACTTCTTATTCCCTTATCGAATAAGAACATGTCTATCTCTGTCTTAAATTTATTCAATGACCCAGCTTCCACAGCTCTCTGAGGCAGCGAATTACAACCCTTGGAGAGAAGAAATTCCTCCTCATCTCAGTTTTAAATGGGCGGCCCCTTATTCTAAGATTATGCCCCCTAGTTTTAGTCTCCTCTATCAGTGGAAACATCCTCTGCATCCACCTTGCCAAGGCCCCTCATAATCTTTCACATTTCGATAAGATCACCTCTCATTCTTCTGAATTCCAATGAGTAGAGGCCAAACCTACTCAACCTTTCCTCATAAGTCAAACCCCTCATCTCCAGAATTAACCTTGTGAACCTTCTCTCTACTGCCTCCAAAGCAAGTATATCCTTTCGTAAATATGGAAATCAAAACTGTATGCAGTATTCCAGGTGTGGTCTCACCAATATCCTGTATAACTATAGCAAGACTTCCTTGCTTTTATACTCCATCCCCTTTGCAATAAAGGCCAAGATTCCATTGGCCTTCCTGATTGTGTTTAATCAGAGTTTAAGACGGAATATAACACATTAGTTATATACCAAAAACATACAACCGTAATACCCATCCTGATCGGACAAACTGCTGGCGCACATGAGCAGTTCTTTAGCTTGCTTTCTCTTCCTTTCGTCCAGAGCCTTCTTTGGTAAAGCATGGGATCATTCTCGAAGAGTGTTTGAACAGCCCAACCTCTGGTTCTTCCCTCCACTCTCTGTGCTAAACAGATCTCTAAGTGTTACTTTTATTCTCTTTTTAGGGGTGGGCCTGACCCTGGATATTGACAAGACCTTTTGACCTGTAGAGGTTCCCCCAGAAACTTAATATTCAATCAGACTTCTAGTTCTTTGTCTCAATTCTTGAAACAAAACCCGCCCTAAAGATGTCTTACAATTTGACCACAAGTCATTCTGTTCACACTAACCCAGGATTTCTTCCTGTGGAAATCTTACTCCTCCCTCTCGTCTCCTTTGATCCCATGAAGCCACACCAGAAAATTGCTCATTATCTCTTTTACGACTTAGCAACATGTTTATGTTCACTCTCCCAACTTCCATTCATTATCTTCGCCAGCAATTTTGTTAAGGTAACTTCAAACCCTACCCTTCACATTATACATAAAATATGTAAACAGGGTTCATGCCTTAACTTAAAAACAACAGATAATCGCTTAGCAACAGAGAGACTGTATATAGTACAAAGAACTATACCATCCATTTCTAAGCATTTCTCTGATTCGAATAGACCTTCCGTCTGCAGTTCAAAACACCGATTTAAACACAGCATTCGTAACAGGTTTATACATTTTTAGGCAGCCCTGATTTCTAACAGTAGCTTTGATCAGTTGTTTGAGAGAGTTATTTTTATAAGCATAACTCTTAATTTAGGCTGCAAGCAGATCCAGGGATTCCTATTGTCCCTGTGTTGGCTGCTTTCTTAAATGTTCAGCCCACATAATGTGCTAAAGCAATAACATTGTGGTTAAAAGCTACTCAAATGTCAGGTCTGTCTTTATTACTAGAATATTAACCCCAGACAACACAGATAATTACTAAAAATATACAATTCTAGGTTCCTATTATCCCTTCTATTATTTTTTATTTAACTTACTTTAAAAAAGATCATTTTTTCTTAAATGTTTTATCTTTTTTGATGCTGGCTCACATTGTCTATTTAATAGCAACTTGTATTAAACAATGCGTTAACTGATCAGCTTGCAGAACCCAATAGTATCTGGATGAATAAACTCATCTACAACACACTAATGATTACATGGAATCCTTTGGGTGACCAACCATGTAATGCAATATTTAAATTTAAGTTCTACATTGTTACTTGTATATTCTGTATGTTTTGGAAATTTCTTCCAAGATGGATTGAGATTAAAACAGAAAAATGTGTCTTTGGAAGCTTCATCTCTGATCTGAATGCATGAAAACTAGAGACAACGTAGTTTGGTGGTCATTTTTTTTTTTACCCTTAAAAGTTGTTTTTGATGAAGTATTGTGTTGAAAAGATCTAGCCTAAATCTCCTAAGTGAATTTGTTTCAAAACAAATTAGTGAAATATAAATGTTTTCCGCAGACTATAGTCCACATGTGAGTCATGCAGATTCTAGTAGTTGGAGTTCCCATGCCCTTTCCTATGGATCAAATTCTACCACTGGTCAATACCTAAACAGGTAATAACGAAATTTCATTCGTATTAATAATCTCTAATTACTTTGTGTTTAGTTATTTTAGATGTAATGACCTTGATAGAAAAATATATTGCAATGGAACCATTTTTGGCAAACTTCCTTGAAGAGCAAAATAAAGCAGTCGGCAGCTATTTAATTTTGAGTGTAACTGTTACTAAAAAAACGAAAGGTGCAACTGAGAACTTTATTATGAATTCTGAATGTCTGGGTTCTAAACTGTTACTATATATAAAAAAACAGTTGTATTCATAAAACTTGAAGTCACCAGAATAAGCTGCATATTGACATCTGTTCCAGATAGAAGTTTTTTCCATATTTATATGCTCAATCCTCTTTGCACTTGGATCTGTAATAGATAACCTATTCTAGTACTATCATTACTCTACCTGTATGCATATGGGGCTACCACAAATGATGAAATAATGGTGAGCATCTTTGTTTAGAGACACTGAAATACAGTAGTTTCAAAATGGAAAGCTGTAATCGGGATATTTTCCCTTTCTCTTTTTTTTTTCTCCTCCACCCACATAAATTTTGATGACTTCTTTGGAAATTATGGAGGAACACAACTGATGGTAAATTTGTACAAATCATTATAAAGCTTGCCATAATTTCTCCAAAAAAATGGTGTTTGTTATTTTACAAATCAAGGTGCATCTGACTGTTATTTTTAGCCCATATTTTTAGAGTTGCTTTTTATTGCCAATTTTATTATTTTTAACCTAATTCTGGAGAACGAGAGTTTATTGCACACAACAATCTCCGTATACAAGCACTCATCTGATCTTAACCACACCACATCACATTAATTAACTTACTTCAGCATGGTGATTTCCCTCTGCGACACTGTTCTTTCACAAATGGGCATGCTAAGTAATGTATAAATGTGAATTTACCCACCTTAATAACTTAGCACGCTATCAGAATTGGTTAAAGAATCAAGAATTCCTTCCTACATGGGTGACTTTCTTAAGGTTGTATTTCAAATATTTGTGCAGTTTATTGAAAAGATTTATTGATACACTAAGTATAATGGGACTTGACCCTGGCAACATCCATTCTACGCTACAATGAAGACAGAAATTCAATATTACAAAGGTATGTCTTCAAGGTTTTTTATTTATAGTTTTTCAAGGTTTTCTGGGAGCAGTCCCATCTTGTGTTGAGAAGGTGGGCAGGACACCTATTGCCAGACCTCTACTACACTTATTAGTCAGTAGGAATTGTGTGAGGGCCCTGCGGTGATTTTCCATGTGGAGAAGCCCCTGACTTTTATTCAGTGCCTCCCCCAAATGAATCCATTGCCCCTCCACTTGTGGTGCATTCAGCAGCTAATGAGTATTATCGATGACTTTGATTAACATTTGGTAACTTATTCTTGCAGGGACAGATTGCGAGTGATAGACCTGTCTGGTCATAGGAAACATTCTAATGGTGGAGATCAATTGAATATTGAATTGCAACAGGTGAGGACATGGTGACCGAGATCTTGAAATTCACATCATAAAACATCTCCCTGTAAAATCATTTCCAAAGATGCATTATAGAATCCCCAGTGCTCATGGGATCACTCCAAGTGAGATCACTTCCTAGAGGGAGATTCACGATAGGAGCCAGCATCCTTGTTCCACTTTGATAACCACATTCGGAATATAATACATTTCTGCAGGAATTTCCTATGAATCCCACCCTGCCCCCCAGACTATTGTAGTTTGTTTTGCTTTTGTATTCCTTCATTTTAATTGTAAATACAATTTAGACTATTTTACAATGCATGCACAATGTTATGCAAATTTACAGGTTCAGAAGTGAGTGAGTAGCATAACTGGCTCTTCCTTGGTGCACAGATTTTTTTTCCAGTGAACACTGTTTTGCTGTGCTAGAGCAGAGTATTGGCCCAAAATTTACTGGCAACGCGCACATTGTTATTAATCAGCCAGCAACTTGTGGCACAGAAGAGATACACCGTGAATTATGAATCACCACATGTTGCTGCCTGATTTGCGCTGATTTGGCTTCGGGAACCCGGGATCTCATCTTACCTTCACATAATTTTCATGAAGTTTCTGCATTTGCACATTAAACTCGCCACAGTAAGTTAAGTGTAGTAATTAATAGTGTAGGTGCCCTTTTAACGACATGATAATTGTTAATGACTGCCAATCGACCTCACTTGCCCAGAAAGTGAACAATTTAAAGTGTGGACTTTTATTCCTTCAGGTAATGAATTGTTGTTGGAGATTTTACAAATCTTAATTTTTTTTTAAATTCTTACTTTTCTTTTCTGTCTCTTTGTCCTCTCTCAATCCAATCTTTCTTTCCCTCTTTATTTCTCTTTTACTGTACCTGATTTGGCATTGATTTCACCCACTCGAATTCATTATTTCTCAATCCTTAAATCTAATTGGTTAAGGAGATACACTGGCTGTCCCGTTGTTCACCAAGTTCCCAGATACCCTGTTAGTCTTCCGCACAGTTATCAGCTCGCACTTCAAGAAAATTTTTGGGCAGAAATGTTCTGAGCTAATGGTTGCAGGTACATGTAAGGTCCTTACTCTACAGTATGAAACCACATGAGGCACATTCTGGGGACAAGGTCACTCTGTGACCTTAACTCTTTATTCACAGGACTCCAAAGACGATGACCCTGTGTGGGACCTCCCTTTTTATACCTGTGTGATCAGGTAAGGAGTGTCTCCCACAAGTTCACCCCTTGTGGTCAAGGTGTGCATCGAGGATGAGTGTATACAGTAATACAGCGGTATTACATTGTGGTTACATACATGAAATCACCTCCGCCCGCCCCCCCCGCAAAGTCTTATTGGGATCATAGGTTTAGTCTTTCAGGTGGTCTACGCTCCTTCGTGGAGCGCCGCAGTTGGGGCTCTGGTTGTTGGACACTGACGTGAGTGTCTGTCACCTGTGGTGATTCCGGCCTGTCCGGGCTGACCGCAGGGACTGTGCATTCTTCTGATTGCTCTTGTTGCTCGTTCACTGGTGGTGTTGGGAGCTCCATCTCATGGTCTTCAGGTTCCTCCGTGTCGATGCTGAACCTTTTTTTTTTACTTGGTCCAGATGCTTACGGCATATCTGACCATTTTTGAGTTTTACCACGATGACCCTATTCCCCTCTTTGTCAATTCCAGTGCCCTCAAGCCATTTGGGCCCCATGGCGTGATTGAGGACGAATACAGGATAATTTATTTCGATACATTGCCCCCTCGAATTACGGTCATGGTACTCATTTTGTGATTTGCGCTTGCCCTCAACTATGTCAGTCAGGACTGGGTGAATGTGGGACAACCGAGTTTTGCGTGTCCGTTTCATTAGGAGCTCTGCGGGCGGGACCCCCGTGAGCGAGTGCGGTCGGGATCTATAGGCTAGCAGGAGACGCGATAGGCGGCATTGTAGGGAGGGTTCTTGAATCCTGAGCATACCTTGCTTAATGATTTGGATCGCACGTTCCGCCTGGCCATTGTAGGCCTGCTTGAACAGCGCAGTCCTGACGTGGTTGATGCCATTGCCCGACATAAACTCTCGGAATTCGTAGCTTGTGAAACATGGGCCATTATCACTAACAAGGATGTCCGGCAAGCCATGGGTTGCAAAAGTCGCATGTAAGCTTTCCACGGTGGTGGATGACGTGCATGAATTCAGAATGATGCACTCGATCCATTTCGAGTACGAATCTACCACAATAAGGAACATCTTACCCATGAACGGGCCCGCATAGTCAACATGAATGCGTGACCATGGCCTGGTGGACAAGGGCCACGGGCTGAGCGGGGCCTCCCTGGGGGCATTACCCAGCTGGGCACACGTCGTGCACCTGCGAACACAGTGTTCCAGATCTGAATCAAGTCCAGGCCACCAAATGTGTGACCGGGCAATGGCCTTCATCAGCACAATGCCTGGGTGCTCGCTGTGGAGTTACCTGATGAATGCCTCCCTGCTCTTCTGGGGCATAACTATCCGCTTCCCCATAGTAGGCAGTCGGCTTGGATGGAGAGCTCATCTATCCCTCTGTGGAACGGTCTGACCACCTCAGGGCATGCTCCGTGTGCGGGATCCCAATCCCTAGTCAGGACACATTTCTTAATCAGGGATAGGATGGAATCTCTGTTTGTCCAGATTTTGATCTGGCGAGCTGTGATGGGGGAGCCTGTGCTATCAAAGGCATCGACAGCCATGACCATCTTGGCGCTTTGCTCCGCTGCCCCCCCGGTGGTGGCCAGTGGAAGCCTGCTGTGCGCATTAGCGCAATTTTCAGTGCCGGGCCGATGCTGAATGGAATAGTCATAAGCAGCCAGCGTGAGAGCCCATCGCTGTATGCGAGCAGATGCGTTGTCATTGATAGCCTTGCTGTCTGATAACAGGGATGTTAATGGCTTGTGGTCTGTCTTTAATTCAAACTTCCTACCAAAGAGGTGCTGATGCATTTTTTTTACACCATAGACAAATGCAAGCGCTTCCTTCTCGACCATCCCATATCCTCGTTCTGCTTGAGAGAGCGACCTGGAGGCACAAGCCACAGGTTGTAGTTGACCCTAAGCATTGCCCTGCTGCAACACCTCATAGGACGATGCATCACATGTCAGAACCAATTTTTTTACAGGGGTCGTACAGGTTCAACAACTTGTTTGAACAAAGTAGGTTTCGTGCCCGATCAAAAGCCCGTTCCTGACGGTCCCCCCAAAACCATTCACAACCCTTACACAGGAGCACGTGTAGCGGCTCCAACAACATGCTCAAGTTCGGCAGAAAGTTCCCGAAATAGTTCAACAGTCCCAGGAATGAACGCAACTCCGATGTGTTGCAGGGCCTGGGTGCCCGTCGCATCGCCTCTGTTTTGGATTCGGTGGGCCGAATCCCATCTGCAGCAATCCTCCTGGCCAGAAACTCAACCTCGGGAGCTAAGAACACACATTTAGACTTCTTGAGTCGTAGGCCTACCCGGTCCAGTCGGCGTAGCACCTCCTCCAGGTTGCGGAGATGTTCCTCGGTGTCTCGATCCATGATGAGGATGTTGTCCTGGAATACGATCGTTCCAGGAATGGATTTAAGCAGGCTTTCCATGTTTCGTTGAAAAATCGCGGTCGCTGATCGAATGCCAAATGGGCACCTGTTATAAACAAACAGTCCCTTGTGCGTGGTGATGGTGGTCAGTAGTTTAGATTCGTCGGCCAGTTCCCGGGTCATATAGGCTGAAGTGCGGCCCAACTTGGTGAACAGCTTACCGCCTGCCAGCATGGCAAAGAGGTCCTCCGCTCTCGGGAGCGGGTATTGATCTTGTAGGGACACCCGATTGATGGTGGCCTTGTAGTCGCCACAGATCCTGGCAGAGCCATCCGCTTTTAGGAAGGGAACGATGGGGCTCGCCCAGTCGCTGAATTCAGCAGGCGAGATGATGCCCTCTCTCAACAGTCGGTCTAATTCGCTCTCGATCTTTTCCCGCATCACATACGGCACCGCTCTGGCTTTGTGGTGCACTGGCCTGGCGTCCGGGGTGATGTGTATCACTACTTTAGTGCCTTTGAAAGACCCGACGCCAGGTTGGAATAGTGAATCGAATTGTTGTAGGACTTGTGAGCACGAATTTCACTCCACAGATGACATTGCGTGTTCATCCCCTCCCCATTTCCAGTTCATCTCGGCTAACCAGCTCCTCCCCAACAGTGCGGGACCATTGCCCGGGACAATCCAGAGCGGCAGCCGATTCACTAACCCATTGTGTGTGACAGCCAACATTGCACTGCCTAGCACCGGAATGATTTCTTTAGTGCAAGTCCGTAATTGTGTCTCAATACATGCTAATTTGGGTCTACTGGCTTTAAGTGGCCATAGCTTCTCAAATTGCTGAATGCCCATGAGTGGCTGGCCCCTGTGTTAGCTCCATGCGTACAGGGATACCGTTTAATAAAAGCCTCATCATCATTGGTGGCGTTTTGGTGTATGAACTGTGAATATTCGCCACCTGGACCCACTGAACCTTATCGTCCATCGATTTGCCCCAAAAATCATCCTGCCTCAAAGAACCCTCTTCTGGTCCATCCGCCTCATATATTAGTCTGGTTGCAGACTTCCTGCACATTCGAGCTAAGTGGCCACAGAGATTGCAGTTCCTGCAGACAAACTGTTGAAATCTGCAAGATCTAGCTGAGTGTTTTCCCCCACACCTCCAGCATGAGTTAAAGTTTTCATTGTTGGTAACAAAGGGACTATGGCCAGCCATTCCATGCTGACTGTCCCTTTGACTGCTCTTAAGTACCCTATTCGTGGGTGTCAATGGCCCCACCCCGGGCCGCATTGTCCACTGTGATGGCGTGAATGTCCATTCAGCCTGCCATTATCTCTGTTGAAGTCCTACTCTGGGGTCTATTGCTGCCTGGGGAGTGTTTGACTGCACCTGCCTGCCTTGCGGGCTCTGAGTCACATTGATGTTGTTGACTCCCTGATCCATCGCCGCGTTAGAGACAGAATTGTGCGCGTATATTATTTTCGTCTCTTCCTCCCCTGCCATGAAAGTTGAGCTATCAACACCGCCGCTTCCAAGGTCAAATCCTTGGTCTCAATTAATTTGCGGAAAATTCCCGCATGACCGATGCCCTCGATAAAGAAGTCTCTTAGCATCTTCCCCCTGCAGGCATCTGTGAACTTAGAGGCTGGCCAAACGGCGGAGGTCCGCTACGAAGTCCGGTATGCTCTGTCCTTCACGATGTCGGTGGGTGTAGAATCTGTGTCTGGCCATATGTATGCTACTCGCCAGTTTGAGGTGCTCCCCAATCAATTGGCTAAGTTCTTCAAAGGTTTTGTCTGCCGGCTTTTCGGGTGCTAGTAATTAGTTCATGAGCGCGTAAGTCTGTGGTCCGCAGCTGGTCAAAAGATGAGCCCTTCGCTTGTCGGCCGCTGCATCCCCCAGCCATTCTTTCATAACGAAGCTTTGCTGAAGCCTCTTAACATAATCGTCCCAGTCTTCCCCAACACAGTACCGTTCCTCTGTGCTACCGGTGGCCATTCGCGTGGGTCGTGAATTCCCGTTTCTCGTCGCCAATGTAAGGTCCTTACTCTACAGTATGAAACCACACGACGCACATTCTGGGACCTTAACTCTTTATTCACAGGGCTCCAAAGACAATGACCCTGCGTGGGACCTCCCTTTTTATTCCTGTGTGACCAGGTAAGGAGTGTCTCCCACAAGTTCACCCCTTGTGGTCAAGGTGTGCATCTCGTTTGAGTGTATACAGTAATTCAGTGGTGTTACATTATGGTTACATACATGACAGTACAAATCTAACTAACTGGGCACACTGTGAGATGTCCTGCTGCAGCAAATTCTGGGCTGACACATTTATAACAAAACTCTTGTTGATAGTGAGATGGAGCATTGCAGCAAGGAAGATCGAGAAGACCGTTGGTGCGATGACGCAGCCCTGCTTGACCCCGGTCCGGACGTGGATTGGGTCTGTGGTGGATCCATTGGTCAGGATCTCGGCTTGCATGTTGTCGTGGAGCAGGCAGAGGATGGTGACAGACTTTTGGGGGCAGCTGAAATGGAGGAGGACGCTCCGTAGTACCTCACGGTGCGTCTATCCACTGGGAGGATAGACGCACCAACGTCCGTATTCTCGCTCAGGCCAACATCCCCAGCATCGAAGCACTGACCACACTCGACCAGCTCCGCTGGGCGGGCCACATCGTCCGCATGCCCGACACGAGACTCCCTAAGCAAGTGCTCTACTCGGAACTCCTACACGGCAAGCGAGCCCCAGGTGGGCAGAGGAAACGCTTCAAGGACACCGTCAAAGCATCATTGATAAAGTGTAACATCCCCAACGACACCTGGGAGTCCCTGGCCCAAGACAGCCCTAAGTGGAGGAAGAGCATCCGGGAGGGCGCTGAGCACCTCCAGTCTCGTCGCTAAGAGCATGCAGAAATCAAGCGCAGGCAGTGGAAGGAGCTTGCGGCAAACCAGGCTCCCCACCCATCCTTTCCTTCAACCACTGTCTGTCCCATCTGTGACATAGACTGTAATTCCCGTATTAGACTGTACAGCCACCTGAGAACTCACTTTTAGAGTGGAAGCAAGTCTTCCTCAATTTCGAGGGACCTGCCTAAGATGATGAGCAAAACTCTGCCGTGAATTTTTGACAAGATTCATTGTTTATTTTGCATGGCACACAAGGAAAAACTGGATGTACTTGCCCCTTTTAAGAGTTTACTCCTCCAGACAGGACCAACATAAACTCCTTTTACTGCATATATGTAACACTTGTGAACTTTCTACTTGTGTTTTTTCTGTCCTGTCAAATAAAAGTTAGGGAATAACCAGCAAGAATATTTTCCATTGACAGAGCAAATGGAAAGTATCCATGACTTATTGTTGAAGAAATGGAAATTAGTTTATTTTTTAAAATCGGGAAAACAATTATATTGGCTTTTTTAAAAAAAAAAAAATGTTTTTAAGTTGCTTATAATGGTGAAAATATCCTTGACCTGTGCTGCTTAACCAAGCTTTGTTGGTAATTTTGATTTCTGTGCAACTGTGTCACCCAATCGAAATTGCTGACTAGCCACAAGCACCGTTTTAGCCACATTTCATACATAACTCCTTACAAACAATACCTGTACAGGCAAATGTAGGTCACCAAAGTTTGGAATTCCTGCATGAGTTTATCAGTCATAGAATATCTTAGTGCAGCCTCTCGGTTTTTGTCTAACAGTTGCAAGCTGTAGTTAGACTTCATCAGAGTGATTGCTGAGAATATTAACTTGCACAAGATGTGCCAGTCTGGCCCCTGCTCTCTATCCAGAATGGCGTTGGGTGCTGCTTGCCCATTGCCGTCACGTGCCCCATTTGAGCTGTTTATTATTGGTTGGACTCTCGTGCTCCTGCTGACCTGCAGCAGTGTTTACGATTGGCTGAGTTGACCGTGATGATGGCTCCCCTCTCCATACAATGTTACTGGTGTTTCCATGGTGATTTTTTTTAAATTACCAAACAAAAATGCGGTTAGGAACATGGGAACTGGAGTAGCGCATTCAGCTCCTCGAGCCTGTTCCGCCATTGAGTTGGATCATGGCTGATCTGTGCCTCAATCCCGTTTACCCGCCTTTGTTCCACATCCCTTGATGCCCTTATTTAACAAAAATCTTATTAATCTCTTTCTTGAAAGCTTCAAATGACAGTATCTACAGTATTTTGGGGGAGAGAGTTCCAGATTTCTACTACTGTGTTTTAAAAAAAAAAAAAAGTGCTTCCTGATTTTACTGCTGAATGGCCTGGCTCTAGTTTTAAGATTATGCTTCCTTGTTCTGGATTTCCCCCGCCAGAGGAAATAGAATCTCTATCTACCTTATCTTGAATCATTTTATCATTTTAAGCTCCTCGATTAGATCATTCCTTAATCTTCTATATCCAAGGGAGTACAAGCAAAGTTAATGTAACTTGTCCTCATAATTTGACCCTTTGGGCCCAGTATCATTCTGGTAAATCTGTGCTGTACCCCTTCCAAGGCCAGTGTATCCTTTCTGAGGTGCAGTACCCACAGCTCAACACAGTGCCCCAGATGGGATCTGACCATGGCTATGTACAACTAAAGCGTAATTTTATATCCTCTTTGTATTCCAGTATCCTTGAGATAAAGCAAACATTCCATTAAACTTTTTAATTCATTTTTGTACTTGTCCACCAGCTTTTGGTGACTTTTGTACATGGACACCCGCATCTCTTTGCTCCTTCACAGTTCCTAGTTTTTCTCCATTTTAGAAAATACTCCGATCTTCTTGGATCCAAAGTGGAGGACCTCACACTTCCCCACATTGAACTCTGTATTTGCCACAGTTTTGCCCACTCACTTGATCTGTCCATGTCCCTTTATAACTTCCTGCTCCAATCTGCACTACTTATTGTGCCGCCCAACTTAGTGTCATCTGCAAACTTCGATATAAAACTATCTATTCCTTCATCCAAGCACACAGTATCTTTTGTGTATTGGTATATTTTAACACTTTGCTGTCAATTATCCTGTTGGTACCAGACAGGCATTTTAATTTATTGCCAATCATAAACTTGATTGTTTGTTTACTAATAGAGGGAATTTTCAGAGGATTCCGCAGATCCTGATCGGGATATAGAATTAGAGCTTTCTGCTTTGGATACTGATGCCGATCAAGATGAGGAAATAGAGGTATGGATATATACTACATATTAAAGAAATGGTAACCCTGTTTAGGTTTATGATGGAGAGATATTTTGACTTTCCTAGTTGGCAGGTGGAAAGCACCTACTGTGATTTAAAGCATATTCTACAAAAGCCATGGCCATTTGCTCAACTCTTGTTGAGAGTTACCTTCTCTCGATTTGTAAAGCAATCCTGATTCCTTTGTTAAGTATTGTTTGATTGTCTTGGAAAGGATGGTATGCTGTTTGCTGCATCCATCCTTAATTTAGATGTTAAGGTTATTTTCCCGTATCCCCACAACATTGAAAGTACTATACCTCTGTAACCAGTACTTTTTTGTTTTGATCAATTTAATAGTTTTGACAACTGGAGTAACACTTTACAAACAAGTAATTTTTATGCATATAGATTATAATGTACATGTATCTAAAATTCACAACTGCTCTAAAGTAGAGAAAAATGAGGGGGTGGATGAACTGCATTGAATAAACAATCCTATAATTCCAGTGTTATCGAATACGTTGGCCACTAATGTGGCTAATTTGGGAATCCAGATTTAGCTAATTGCATTTTTTAATAAATTAAAATTAATAATAGATGCCATTGTTGGGCAGGTGGTCTCAATACTTATATTCACATAGCATATGCATGTGTGCTTTAATCTTTTTGTGCATTTGTTGGTAAAATGGTGATCGTTGTGTGTGCTGTACATCATAACACCATTGTCAGCTCAACCAATCGGATTAACCACTCCAGGATAGTAGAAGAAAGCAAGTCCAACCAATGACAAGCAGCTCCAACAGGGCATGTCATGGCAAAGAGCAAGCCGCATTCAACAGCATTCTGGATGGAGAGTAGGGGTGGGCCTGGCGCGTCTCGTGTGAATCAACAATTTCAGCAATCAAGCTGAACTCTGAGTACTGCTCACAACTTCTGGAGAAAAAGCTAGAAGCTGCACTAAGATGTGCCATAAATTCATGCCAGAACTCAAGCTTTTGTGAAAGAGAAAGACTGCAAAGCTTTGCGCTGAATTGTGGTAGATATTTAAGTAAATCCATTTACGTGTGTGTGTGGTTTTCTACTAAAATTTGTGGATTGTGCTAAAATGGTGTTGCCATATTCATGCCTGTGGCTAGTCACTAATTTATATTGGACAACACTGATATAGTTCAAACAACGATACGTTATTGTAGCTTAATTTATTTAATCAACGTCTTATGCTCAAATGTAGGCATAAAACCTAATCAACTTCAATGTACTATCTGAGAAATTATAATTTTGCTTCAAAAAAATGGTTAAAGAAAGAAATCCAATGATGTGCATAAGCTCCCATAGTGTGTAATACCCAACACTATGCTGCACAAATTTTGATATTTTGAATAGCTTTAATTCAAAGACTGAAGCATCCTACTCCTGTAAGGAACAATCTTAATTCTCTATTTACATATATCTTCCACATGTTGAGCCCTGAAATGTAATACTTTGAACAGGATCAATCATAATCTATTGCATTTGCGCGCACAGCGATCACCATTTTACCAAGTCTATTATCCAGCTCCTTGAGAGAACCAGAATGTGCTGTAGCCTTGAACCTTGCACATGCTTCACCAGCGATTTCAATTTGCATTTGTAGCACTTGATTTCTTTATCCCTGCTACTTATCACATCACAGATGCTGAAACAGCAATTCTGACAAACAAGAATTTATGAGCTGTTACATTTTAACAGACCAAGTGGTGGAGAATGAGCAAGAAAGGATTTCAGGGTATAGAAATAAATTGCTCAGCTGCAACACGGAGTTGATCTGAAATCCAGTAGCATCTGATGCACAACACTTTGTAGGGACCAGCATAGTAACCTTGGGCTCAAATATAACCATTGTAAGCTGGTCATCTTGCTGCTGGTCACCTTGCGTCAGGCAAGAGAAGAACGCTCCATGTAAATGAGCTCCGCTTGAAGCAGTAGTTTATGACAATTCATGGGAATAGCCAGTTGGTAGAAACTAACAACATTTCCAGTTTTCAGAGTTTGCAAACCATCCTGCAACCTGTTCATATGTCTACAAGGCTAAGTGAAGGCAATTGGAGGAAAATATTTATTTTTAGTGCAGCAAATTTATCTGGAATATTTTGTAATATTTGCTGCTTAGATTATATAATTTTTGCAACATATTACATTCCATTGGGTAGAAGATAGTACCAGGTTAAAAGCAGTATTTGTTTGTTCACACAGGATGTCCTGGATCGGCATTTGGGTATTGGCTCCCAAGGTGATCTGACCAGTGACAGTATGTCCGAAAATGGACATCATCATCTAGGTAAAGAGCAGGAGCAGCGGGGCCGCAGGATTGCAGAGCACATTGCTATCACGTAAGAATCATAAAGCTGTATAGTTAAAGAATTTCATCATTTTGTTTTTCCTTAAATGTATTTTGACATTTTGATTTGTAAATCTTGTTGATATGTGGATGAAATAGAAGGGGAAATCTGCAGACAGTTTAGAAAAATACGCAAGAACAGGGTTGCACAATTGGATGATTTTACAGACTGAAATAAAAATTAATGCATGTAGTCAGAAGGGGGTATGCTGTTTGAAATGTATTCAGGACTCCTTCCTAGATTGTTGTGTTGTGTTTATAGACTGACACGGAAAGAATCATTTGCTTGACTTTAGTTCTTTTAAATAAAATGGAATAAATAATTGATGTGACATGTCAGAAAACAATAGTGACCACAACACAGATGGGTTCAGTGTCAAAATAGAAAAGGATAATGAAGGGTTAAAGATAAGGATGCTAGACAGGAAAAGGGCAAAATTCAATGAGGCAAGAGGGATCTGGCCCAAATTATCTGGGCAGACAAGTTAGCAAACCAGTCAACAGATCAGCAGCGTAAAATCTTCAAATGAGATACACAGGGCCCGAAATTCATCATATTACTGCCCGGAAATGCGAATTTGATTTTTTTTTTAAATCAATTACTGTCCACTTACCGCCCACATTCCCTCCGGCAGAAAATTCATCAGATATTTACCGTCAGCAGTAGTCGATAATGCCTGCCCATCGGGGAAGACCAAAAACGCAAATTTGATCGCTAGGATCCATTTACTACCTGCCCGAAATACCGTCCTGAAAAAGCTATGGTCTTAAGATCTTAGCCGATCTTAAGCTCATGGTAGTAGTGTGCCATGGCAGCACCCCCCAACACCAGCTTTGTCTGCCCACTGTATAGAACTTTCATGACTATTGCCCTTCATTTTCTAAAAGTTAGACACTGTACAAGAGTGGTTAAATTCAATAAAAAGATTTATATAAAATTGGAAAACATTTAAAACTTGGAAAACTTTCAGAACTTTCAAAAATGTCAACAGTTTAAAGCTTAATAAATCATTTTTAACAATTTACAATGAACACTTTTAATCAAAACAACAACATAAAACAACAAGAACAACAACATCAACAACCATGTAAAAAAAACGACCAACACCCAACCCTCTAGCCACTCCCACTGCCTTCCTTCCCGTTTTGCCTATCCCCACGCCGACCCCCACCCCTGCCCCGCCCCACGTTGGGACCAGGACGTAGTACAGCACTGCATCCGGAGCGCTGCTGCCATCGTTGATGGGAAGACAATGGCGGCGCCATGATTGGACTCACAGGAGCAGCTCGGGATGTGGAAGGCCTGGCTGCTATGGCACGAGGGTGGGGGTTGCGTGCCACATCCCGAGACCATCAATTGCCGCATGGCATCTAAGGACTCAGTCTCGACATAGACTCCTCATGTCGGTCTGAAAGTCCTGTGATGTGCCCAGCTATCGCAGCCATGGCCTGAAGGTGCTCTTGACCTATCTCGACGGTCATCCTCGACTGTTCAACCATGTCCTGTTGAGCGGCCCCCCGTCTTGCAGCATTCCCTCTTTGCTGCATCAACCTCCGTGGATGTGGCATAGTGGCTTGACCACTAGGGGTGCAATGCTGCACACCGCTTGGTCCCGCTTCTTCGGAATCATTTGCAAAGCTATAAAACTCCGACCCTGATGCAGTTATTCGTGTACACAGGTACAGACACAAAGGTTAAAACAATGTACTGCTCCTCCTCTTCGCCCCCGCCCCCCCTCCAGTTGAAGTGGCTGAGACAGTACCCCTTCGTCCTCTTGTTCCTCCTGTTGTTGGTCTCCCTGGGTGGCAGAGACGGAGACAGGGGCTCTCGAGGAGGTCTGAAGGTGCTTGAGGCGAGGGGTCTGGCAGATGCTCTTTGGGTGCCAGAGATCGAGGTGGCTGCTGCTTGAATGCCAGAGGTTAAGGCAGTGGCTACCTCGGTGTCATCCGAATCAGCATTTGCAAGTACAAAACAACATTTCAATGGTTAGCAGTAGAGGAGGGGTCAGGGTAACACATGTACTGTCACGTAGCAGTCTTATTTCAAGAACCACCACTGCTGCATTACTACATTATATATGGCCAACAGACAATACATTAAAATGCATGACATTACATTACATTACATGACCCCAACATCACAGTACATTATATTATTTTGAGATGACACTACATGCCCGGAGGCGTTGGGTGATAATTTCTACTGCAAAATTAAAGTAGCAATCTTTAATCGATTTGTACATGCGGCACACGAATAGCCATCAATACACTAGTCCTTACATTATGTCCCATTAATCCCATTTAGATTTACATTGTAAGTAGCAATAAAATCATTACTCACTCTGGCTGCGGCTACAATGTCATTCCACCTTTTGCGGCATTGGTCTCTATCCCTCACGATTGTCCCCACTGCGGACGTGGCCTCCCCAATTTCCTTCCAGATCTGCCAGTACTGGACCGGGGGTGGCTTCCCACGACCATCCGTGATAAGGTCCCGATACCTTGCCTCCACCGCAGAGACAAGTGCATCCAGCTCCTCATCCATAAACCCTGATGCTCTCAGCCTCTGCCCATCTTTGACTTTTCTCGGTGTCGTCTTCTCAGGATTTTATTTAAGATCATTAATAAATCTTGCATAATTATTTTTTTTCTGACTTTTCCTGCTTTGTCTGTTGTCTTCGGTACTTTCTGTTTTCTCTCTCTCTCTCTCTCTCTCTCTCATCTTTTCACTATCTTCTCTGTCTTTCGAAGTTGCTGTTCCTCCCAAGCTGTTCCACACATGCGCAGCTGACTCCCAATCGCGTCAAAAAAAATTGCGCTTGCGCATTTAAAAAAATGTTTTAAATCGCGCATGCGCACAATTCGGCTTTCAATCTTTGCAGAGTCTAATGGCCTGCACCACCCGCTTACGCTCGCTTCCCACTGCCGCCCACTACATTTTCATGAAAGTCCCGCTGGAGGATCGCAGCGGGCGGTGAAAATCCACGGACCGTCGAAAATCAGGCGGCAGTGGGAGATCATCAATTTTGGGCCCATGGAGTATTTTAAAAAACTTCTATTTGGCAAAAAGGTGGTGTATCAAAGTTCCATTTTACAAAACCGAATCTTAAAAGGGAGGAATATAAGGCCAACAATACTGAAGAAAATTGTAGTGGAGAGGTGATTAATGAGATTAGAAAAGCTGAAAAGAAATTAGAATAAAGGGAGCAGCTAATATGTAAAGGGAAATAGTAAGGATTTTTTAAACATATAAAAAGTAAAAGAATAATTAGCGAGCAAAGAACTGCTTAGGGATGAAAGAGGGAGTCTAATTATGAAGAATTAAATATGGCAGCAATATTAACTAGTTTGTCAATTTTTACAAATGATGGAAGTGAGAACTAGCGAAGGATATGGAACAGTTGTTAAGAGATAATGGTAGAAAAGGAAATGGTTCTGAAAAATTAGCACTATTCAACATAAGTTACTGGGACCCAGTGACATGCACCCTAGATTGTTAAAAGGCAAAAAGGTGATAGCAGAGGCTCTGGCCACAAATTGTGTGGTGGGAGAGGAGGATAAACTGGCTAATTACACACTAGTTAGTCCAACGCATTGTGGACAAACTCTTAAAATCTGTAATTCAAGGTAAAATTAGTGAGCGTTTAAAAAAGCATGAGTTAATACGGACAACAAACATGGATTTGCTAAAGCCAAGTCGTGTTTAACGAAAGCAATAGATTTTTTTGAAGAAGTCACTGATTGGTGAGATAGAGGGAATGCAATAGATGGAATGTGTATAATTTCAGAAAGCATTCGAGAAAGTGCCTCGCATGAGGATTGTTAGAAAAATTCAAGTATATGATCTACGGGGAAATGTAGCATCATGAATAGAAAACTGGTTGGTTGACCGGAAACAAAGATTTAGAGTAATTGAATGTTGCTCAAATTGAAGAAAGATTTGAAGTGGTGTACCTTGAGTCAGTTCTGGGTCCATTTTTGGTCTGGGTTTAGAGAGATGATTTGGAGTTGGGCTTAACCTTGAAATTAGTTAGAAGTCAGAGGTTTGGCAAACAGTTAAGACAACTCTAAGGGCCCAAGTTTCGGGCCGCGCCTAGAACGGCGCAGCCCCGACCAGGACGCCCGTTTTTCGCGCCACAAAGTGCGCCTAAAAAAAACTTCCAGATTCTCCGGCTCCCTGCTGGTCCTCTGGCCCTCGGCACGGCGCAGCACGAGCTGTGGGGGGCGGAGCTAGGTCCCTCCGCTGAAAACAGTGCCGGAACCTCTGCACATGTGCGCTACAGTGGGCACGCATGTGCAGTAGCTCCAGGCGCCCAAAACTGTGTGGGAGGGGCCCGAAGCACGCAGCCCCTAGCCCTGGCCGAATGGCCTCACTGGGGCTGCGTGCATAAGGCTCCTCCCACGCCCAGCTCCTGCTTCCTCCCGACCCGACTTGACTGCCACTTCCACCACCCCCCCCCCCCCCCCAGCCACCGGACCTCCGACCCGACCTCCGCTTCCCCCGCTCCCGACCTCTCTCCCCCACCCCTCCGTTCCCGACCACCGTCCCCACGACCGACCGCCTGACCCCCCCGGACCCGACGCCACCTACCTGTCAATCCAGTAAGTCTAAGCTCGAAGTCTTGGGCCCGGCCGGACCTGGCTCGTTCAGCCTCCCTCTCCTTTCTTTCTCTCTCTCTCTCTCTCTCTCTCTCTCTCTCTCTCTCTCTCTCTCTCTCTCTCTCTCTCTCCCTCTATTTCCCCCCCTTCTCTTCCTCCCCCCTTCTCTTCCCTCCCTTCTCTTCCCCCCTCCCCTCCCTCCCTCCCTTCTCTTCCCCCCTCCACTCCCTCCCTCCTTTCTCTTCTCCCCCCCTTCTCTTCCCCCCCCCTCCCTTCTCTCCACCCCCCCTCCCCTCCCTCCCTCCCTTCTCTCCACCCCCCCTTCCCTCCCTTCTCACCCCCCCCCCTCCCTCCCTTCTCACCCCCCCCCCCCAACCCCTGTCCCCCACTACACCCCCTCCCCCACTGCTCCTCCTCCACTCCCCCTCCCCTCCACCCCTCGCTGTCAGAAACACAGACACTGACAGACAGAGAGTGAGAGACACACACAGACAGAGAGATAGAGACACACTAGGGGGGCATCCCAGCACGCTGTTAGAGGGCTCTCCCGGCGCTGCAGTCGGTAAGTAGAAAATGTTTTGTTTTATTGATTTTTTTAAAAAATTATTTCTTATTAATTTTTTTTGATTGATTTATTGGTTGATTTATTGATGTTTTTATCATTTATTATTGATGATGGCTCTTTATTTGTAAAACTGAAGTGTTTAATGTTTGTAAACTTCCCTTTAAACCCCCCTCCCCCCATTCCCTACGCCTGATTTATAACCTACGTCTGATTTTCTAAAGTGTAGACAAGGTTTTTTCAAACGTACAAAAATCTTCACTTACTCCATTCTAAGTTAGTTTGGAGTAAGTTTTCACTGCCGAAACTTTGAAAACAGGCGTAAGTGGCCGGACATGCCCCCTTTTGAAAAAAAAATTCTGTTCCAAAGTGAAACTGTTCTAACTGACTAGAACTGGAGCAAACTAAATGCCGAGAATTTGAATTTCTAAGATACTCTGTTCTACACTAGTTGCTCCAAAAAATCAGGAGCAACTGAGGCCGAAACTTGGACCCTAAAAGTTTTCCAGATGACCTCAGCTTAGTGGAATGGGCAGATGCAAGTTAATGTGGGTCATACATTTTGGGAGGAAAAGCAATGAATGGAAGTATACATTTGATAGGAAGGTGATGAAAGAGAGGTCTTGGAGTTCAAATACATAATTTTCTGACTGCAGGTGCAACCAGATAAATCCATAATATAGGCCAATAGTTTTTGTTTACACAGAGGGTTGTTAGAGGATGGATTGAATGAGGCAAAGACCATTGCATCTTTCAAGGGAAAATTTGATAAATAATTGAAGCAGAGTAATACACAGAGCTATGGGTGGGAGTGCAGGGCAGCGCGATTAGTTTTGGATTGCTCTGGCAGAGCAGGCTCACACGCAGTGGGCTGAATGGCCTCCTCCTGCTGAAACGTTCTGTGGCTCTCGTATCAAAAGGCAAGCCTCTTGCTCTTTGTCATCCAGGTCTCCAGAAGCAAGCAAATTGAAGTTGGAAAAAGTTACATGGAAAATTCTCTAGAAAATTGGGTTTATGTAAATAGAATCTCCAAGACCAACCTATAAGGTCTGAACCATTTGTGTAATGTTCAGGGCGAGAAATAATGGTTGATAGTTATGTATTCAAAATGGGATTTAATTTCACAAATTAGAGGCAGTTGCACATTTCCCACTGCTTGCTTAACTATCACTCTGGTACTAAAGATAAACATCACAACAATAAAAGTGCTAAGCATAATTCCAAGATTCAACAGAATATTTCTTAACTTCGGGCAGCCTAGCAAAATTAAGCAATTTGCTCATTTGATGTCTATAATCTTGAAAAATGGCACTTTAATAGAAGTGGTTTAATCCACCGATACTGTGTAAAGATGTCTCCATTTGTACAAAAATGTTGTGCATCAACAAAACATTCACATCTCCTACTTCTGAGTAAAGAAATAAATAACTTGCATTTATATAGTGTCTTTCATGTTTTCAGGATGTCCCAAAGTGCTGCCACCAAATTTGGGGAGTGGGGCTAGTGTGGTAAAGTTAATACTGAGGAAGACTGTGACAAAATACAAGAAGGCATTAATAAACTTGCAGAATGGTCATGTAATTGGCAAATTAATGTCAATATAGACAAGTGTGAGGTGGTGCATTTGGTAGGAAGAATAAGGAGATCGCATACTCCTTGGAAAAGAGTATAAATTGGGTAAAGAAGCAAATCACTAAAAGTAGCAACAGTTAATAAAACTTTTTTTAAAACAGTGGTTACAACATAGAACTCGTTGATAGGGTTAGATGAAATAGGGTGGGAAGAGGCTTACAGAATCATAAAAGTTTACAGCACGGAAGAAGGCCATTTCGGCCATCGTGTTCACGCCGGCCAACAAGAGGTTATCCAGCCTAATCCCACTTTCCAGCTCTAGGTCCATAACCCTGCAGGTTACGGCACTTCAGGTGCACATCCAAGTACTTTTTAAATGTGATGAGGGTTTCTGCCTCTACCACCCTTTCAATAGTAAGTTCCAGGCCCCCACAACCCTTTGCATAAAGACACTTCCCCTCAAATCCCCTCTAAACTTTCTACCAATTACTTTAAATGTATGCCCCCTGGTTGTTGACCCCTCTGCTAAGGGAATAGGTGGTTTCTATCCACTATATAAGAACATAAGAAATAGGAGCATAAGTAGGCCATTTGGCCCCTTGAGCCTGCTCCACCATTAATAAGATTATGGCTGATCTGATCATGGACTCAGCTCTACTTCCCTGCCCGCTCCCCATAACCCTTTACTCCCTTATCGCTCAAAAATCTGTCTCTCTCCACCTTAAATATATTCAATGACCCAGCCTCCACAGCTCTCTGGGGCAGCGAATTCCACAGGTTTACAACCCTCTGAGACACAAAATTCCTCTGCGTCTGTTTTAAATGGACGGCTCCTTATTCTGAGACTATGTCCCCTAGTTTTAGTTTTCCCTAGTTTTAGTTTTCCCTATAAGTGAAAATATCCTCTCTGCATCCACCTTGTCGAGCCCCCTCATTATCTTCATCTCTCATTCTTTTGAACTTCAATATGTATAGGCCCAACCTACTCAACCTATCCTCATAAGTCAACCCCCTCCTCTCCGGAATCAATCTAGTGAACTTTCTCTGAACTGCCTCCAATGCAAGTATGTCCTTCCTTAAATACGACCAAAACTGTACACAGTATCTAAGCCCCTCATAATTTTATACACCTTAATGAGGTCTCTCTCAGCCTCCTGTTCCAAACCCAACCTATCCAATCTCTCCTCATAGCTAAGATTCTCCATTCCAGGCAACATCTTCATAAATCTCTTCTGTACCCTCTCCAGTGCAGTAACGCCCTTCCTGGAATATGGTGACCAGAACTGCATGCAGTACTTCAGCTGTGGCCTAACCAGTGTTTTATACAGTTCAAGCATAACCCCCCCCCCCCCGGCCTTTGCTCTTTATTCTGTGCCTTGGCTAATAAAGGCAAGCATTCTGTATGCCTTCTTAACCACCTTATATACCTGGCCTGCTGCCTTCAGGGATCTGTGGACATGTACTCCCAGGTTCCTTTGTTCCTCTACATTTCTTAGTGTCCTACTATTCCCTTTCCTTGTTAGCCCTCCCCAAATGCATTAGAAACATAGAAAATAGGTGCAGGAGTAGGCCATTCGGCCCTTCTAGCCTGCACCGCCATTCAATGAGTTCATGGTTGAACATGCAACTTCAGTACCCCATTCCTGCTTTCTCGCCATACCCCTTGATCCCCCTAGCAGTAAGGACTTCATCCAACTCCTTTTTGAATATATTTAGTGAATTGGCCTCAACAACTTTCTGTGGTAGAGAATTCCACAGGTTCACCACTCTCTGGGTGAAGAAGTTTCTCCTCATCTCGGTCCTAAATGGCTTACCCCTTATCCTTAGACTGTGACCCCTGGTTCTGGACTTCCCCAACATTGGGAACATTCTTCCTGCATCTAACCTGTCTGAACCCATCAGAATTTTAAATGTTTCTATGAGGTCCCCTCTCATTCTTCTGAACTCCAGTGAATGCAAGCCCAGTTGATCCAGTCTTTCTTGATAGGTCAGTCCCGCCATCCCGGGAATCAGTCTGGTGAACCTTTGCTGCATTCCCTCAATAGCAAGAATGTCCTTCCTCAAGTTAGGAGACCAAAACTGTACACAATACTCCAGGTGTGGCCTCACCAAGGCCCTGTACAACTGTAGCAACACCTCCCTGCTCCTGTACTCAAATCCCCTCGCTATGAAGGCCAACATGCCATTTGCTTTCTTAACCGCCTGCTGTACTTGCATGCCAACCTTCAATGACTGATGTACCATGACACCCAGGTCTCGTTGCACCTCCCCTTTTCCTAATCAGTCACCATTCAGATAATAGTCTGTCTCTTTGTTTTTACCACCAAAGTGGATAACCTCACATTTATCCACATTATACTTCATCTGCCATGCATTTTCCCACTCACCTAACCTATCCAAGTCACTCTGCAGCCTCATAGCATCCTCCTCGCAGCTCACACTGCCACCCAACTTAGTGTCATCCGCAAATTTGGAGATACTACATTTAATCCCCTCGTCTAAATCATTACTGTACAGTGTAAACAGCTGGGGCCCCAGCACAGAACCTTGCGGTACCCCACTAGTCACTGCCTGCCATTCTGAAAAGTACCCATTTACTCCTACTCTTTGCTTCCCGTCTGACAACCAGTTCTCAATCCATGTCAGCACACTACCTCCAATTCCATGTGCTTTAACTTTGCACATTAATCTCTTGTGTGGGACCTTGTCGAAAGCCTTCTGAAAGTCCATATATACCACATCAACTGGTTCTCCCTTGTCCACTCTACTGGAAACATCCTCAAAAAATTCCAGAAGATTTGTCAAGCATGATTTCCTTTCACAAATCCATGCTGACTTGGACCTATCATGTCACCTCTTTCCAAATGTGCTGCTATGACATCCTTAATAATTGATTCCATCATTTTACCCACTACCGATGTCAGGCTGACCGGTCTATAATTCCCTGTTTTCTCTCTCACTCCTTATTTTAAAAGTGGGGTTACATTGGCTACCCTCCATTCGATAGGAACTGATCCAGAGTCAATGGAATGTTGGAAAATGACTGTCAATGCATCCGCTATTTCCAAGGCCACCTCCTTAAGTACTCTGGGATGCAGTCCATCAGGCCCTGGGGATTTATCGGCCTTCAATCCCATCAATTTCCCCAACACAATTTCCCGACTAATAAGGATTTCCCTTAGTTCCTCCTCCTTACTAGACCCTCTGACCCCTTTTATATCCAGAAGGTTGTTTGTGTCCTCCTTAGTGAATACCGAACCAAAGTCTGCCATTGGTCTGCCATTTCTTTGTTCTCCGTTATGACTTCCCCTGATTCTGACTGCAGGGGACCTACATTTTTCTTTACTAACCTTTTTCTCTTTACATATCTATAGAAACTTTTGCAATCCGCCTTAATGTTCCCTGCAAGCTTCTTCTCGTACTCCATTTTCCCTGCCCTAATCAAACCCTTTGTCCTCCTCTGCTGAGTTCTAAATTTCTCCCAGTCCCTCACATTTCTCCGGATTAAATTCCATTTGCCACTGATCTGCCCACCTGACTAGTTGATTGATATCTTCCTGCAGTCTGCAGCTTTCTTCATTATCAACCACACTGCCGATTTTAGTATCATCGACAAACTTCTTAATCATACCCCCTATATTCAAGTCTAGATCATTGATGTATATTACAAAAAGCAAGGGCCCTAGTACTGAGCCCTGCGGAACCCCACTGGAAACATCCCTCCAGTCACAAAAACGGCCATCAACCATTACCCTTTCCTTCCTGCCTCTGATCCAATTTTGGATCCAACTTGCTACTTTGCCCTGGATCTCATGGGCTTTTACTTTCGTGACCAGTCTGCCATGTGGGACCTTATCAAAAGCTTTGCTAAAATCCATATACACTATATCATGCACACTGTCCTCATCGACCCTCCTGGTTACCTCCTCAAAAAATTCAATCAAATTAGTCAGACATGACCTTTGCTTAACAAATCCGTGCTGGCTGTCCCTGATTAATCCCTGTCTTTTTCTGAATGTAGATTTATCCTGTCCTTCAGGATTTTTTCCAATAATTTTCCCACTACTGAGGTTAGGCTGACTGGCCTGCAATTACTGGGTCTATCCCTTTCTCCCTTCTTAAACAAAGGTACCACATTAAACACCGGCATGGACCAGTTGGGCCCAATGGCCTGTTTCTGTGCTGTACATTCTATGTTCTTCACAGCACTGAAGTGTAATTACTGTTATAATTCAATTTGTGCACAGCAAGTTTCCTCAAACAGCAATGAGATAAATGACCAGATAATCTGTTTTTGGTGGTGTTGCTCGAGGGTAAATGTTGGCCAGGACACTGGGAGAATTTCCCCTGCTCTTCTTCAATCTACTGCTTAGACCTTCTACACCTGAATGAACTACGGTTTAAAAATGTGGTATCTCTGGCAATGCAGCATTTCCTGTGCTGCCAAGTGTCAGCCTAGATTATGTGCTCCAGTTGGGTTAACAAAAAGCTATCAATCTGCGATTTAAAATGTAACAATTGATCGAGCATCAATTGCCATATGTGTTAGTGTTCCAAACTTCTACCACCCTTTGTTTCCTAATTTTACTCTAGAAAGGTCTGGTTCTAATTTTTAGACTATACTCCACGCCCCCCCCCCCCCACCTCCAACCAGCAGAAATAGTCTTTCTCTACCCTATCTGTTCCCAATATCCTGAAAACTTCAATCAAATCACCCCTTAACCTTCTAAATTCTAGGGAATACAACCCTTACGATACCTACAAGAGTTTACTTATTAAAAGAAAGGTTTATATTCATCATCATCATAGGCAGTCCCTCAGGATCGAAGAAGATTTGCTTCCACTCTTAGCATGAGTTCTTAGGTGGCTGTGCAGTCCAATACGAGAACCACAGTTTCTGTCACAGGTGGGACAGATAGTCGCTGAGGAAAAGGGTGGGCAGAGAGCCTGGTTTGCCGCACGCTTCTTCTGCTGCCTGCACTTGATTTTTGCATGTTCTCGGTGACGATACTCAAGGAGCTCAGCGCCCTCCCGGATGCACTTCCTCCACTTAGGGCGGCCTATGGCCAAGGACTCCCAGGTGTCAGTGGGGATGTCGCACTTTATCAGGGAGGCTTTGAGGGTGTCCTTGTAACGTTTCCTCTGCCCACCTTTGGCTCGTTTGCCGTGGACGAGTTCAGAGTAGAGCGCTTGCTTTGGGAGTCTCGTGTCTGGCATGCGAACTATGTGGCCTGCCCAGCGGAGCTGATCAAGTGTGGTCAGTGCTTCAATGCTGGGGATGTTGGCCTGGACGAGGACGCTAATGTTTGTGCATCTGTCCTCCCAGGGGATTTGCAGAATCTTGCAGAGACTTTGCTGGTGGTATTTCTCCAGCGACTTGGTGTCTGCTGTACATGGTCCACGTCTCTGAGCCATACAGGAGGACGGGTATTACTATGGCCCTGTAGACCATGAGCTTGGTGGCAGTTTTGAGGGACTGATCTTCAAACACTCTTTTCCTCAGACGGCCGCAGGCTGCACTGGCACACTGGAGGCGGTATTGGATCTCATCATCAATGCCTGCTCTTGTTGATGGGAGGCTCCCGAGATAGGGGAAGTGGTCCACGGCCACGCCGTGGATCTTGATGTTTGGGGGGCAGTGCTGTGCGGTAAGGACAGGCTGGTGTAGGACCTTTGTCTTACTAACTTCGATCAAATCACCCCTTAACCTTCTAAATTCTAGGGAATACAACCCTTACAATACCTACAGAAGTTTACTTATCAAAAGAAAGGTTTATATTAACACACCCATAAATGACTGGCTCTGGCAGGCTATGCTGATTTGAGGAGAGGCAAATGCAGTCGTGACCCTTCTCACTGGAAAAAAAAATCAACAGCAGAATCAATGCAGAGAGGGGTAGTCGTACACAACTGCACTTCAGTGTCTTTCTGTTCTATGTGGACAAGTCTGATTTCAGGGCAAGCTGTATTTATATATTTTACTACCCCGCCGCTTCCAATCAGAAGATACTTATGATTCTGCTGATACCAGTTTAATTATGACCCGTCAGCTACTTTAACCGGCAATGTTAAGAATTCATAGCAAACCATTTGGGCAGTATGTTCGACATAATGCAGATACACATTTTATTGCTGCAGAACACACGAATTATGTATGATATCATTAAAAGTTTGACTAAGGGTGCTGTACTATCAAGTGGTGGGACACTGGTTTACATTTGTGGCCCTCCATATATGTATTCCCAGTTGCGGGCAGGGCATTTGTGGGAAGTATTGTATGGAGGGATGCTTCTACAGAGGAAGATGAAAGTTGCAAGTTGTGCAGCCTGAATCCACTTCTTAGTTTATAGACCAACATTAGCAATGGCCCAGAAATGGGTCACTTGCCTGGGTGTCAGCTGTAGAATGGGGGACTGTATGGAAAGACACAAAATCGGGGAATTGGAGAAAATGCAGAATAACTTAACGAAAGATATTACTGGAAACCATTTTGACTGTTTTACTAGCTATTTCTTGTATTTCCCTTTCCATCAGAGAGGAACAGAAGATGATACCTATAACTTCTGGCTTTAACCAGCCCATCACCGCCTCAGTTGGCTTCATCACCTCCCCGGCTGTGACTGCTTCCTTCAGCATCAATAATTTGGTCCTGAAAACATCTGCAATCAAGCTGTCCGAAGATGAGAACAACATGAAACCTGCAACTAATGGCGAGGCTCTAGTCAATGGGAGCTGAAGGGCTTTGTGCTTACACCGACATCCAAAAGCAATTAATTTTGCTTTCTATATTATATAATATAATATATATAACACATGAGTTTGTATATATGTGTGTGTATATTATATTATGTATTTTTTTAAAGAACAATATGGGGGCATCAAATTCCTGTGGACTTTTTTGATACTACAAAAGCCCTCCTGCATTAACCATTTTGACAAATAAAATTAACTTTAGTCGGATAACTAGTTCAAATTCCAGTGAACCTTGGGATTCGGACATCATTCTACTTAATGCTTCAAAGCAGCCTTTTATGAGTCTGTTGTGAGCCGGTGCAGTAACTTAGCCATTCTTATTCACAATGGCTAATGTAGAACGTAAACAACTCAGTTGTTGACCAGCAGAGCCTTGCAGCAACACACCTGGTGAAAGCTAACTATAACTTTACCTCCTCTTCTATTTCTTTTATATATTTTTGTGTACAATTCACACAAAATTGTAAGAAGATAATGGCTTGGAAAACTGTATTTTCGAGCTGTTATTGTAAGATTTAGTTTCATGGCATTGTTGCACTTTTATAGGAAAGTTTTGTTAAATGGTGGAAGGAGCATACTTTTCACCTTTTTTAAAATGCATAATTAGAGTTTCAAAATACAGTTTCCAAAAGATTCCGCAGGCAATGTTAACATAAGATTGAAAAATTGAGAAATATCCCTAGCTAATTTAAGTGTTTAAACAAATTTATAAAGCAAATGTTAAAAAAATAGGGATGGGATCACTGAAGCATTGTGGCATTGTCACTTATTTTCTGGATAGCCAAGTTATGTGCCTCAGAATCCTGCAAGATTAACCACTGACTAAGCGTTGGTTAATGTGGCATATAAACAGAAAATACTCAGCAGATCAGGCAGCATCTGTGGAGAGAGAAACAGAGTTAACATTTCAGGTCGGTGACCTTTCACATTCACTCTTTCTCTCTCCACAGATGCTACCTGACCTGTTGAGTATTTCCAGCATTTTCGGTTTATATTTCAGATTGCATCTGCAGTATTTTGCCTTTGATTAATGTGCCAGGAAGCTTTCATCTCCTTTGTTCATAGACTAAGCAGCAATTGCATAAAATTGATTCTTCTGCATTTCATTTAGAGGCACTTCTGTCGATCTTGGTGCTCCTCGGATAGAAATTTAACCTGCTACATCCTGATATTGGTGGATGTGTAGCATCAGGGAGTTCAACATCACTACCTACATTACTGTACTTGAACAGGTAGTAATGAGTATAGTGACCAGATACAGAATAGTAAGTAATGGAACCTCACCCACTGCTTTCTATCCCAAAAAACACACCAAAGACAGAAATTGCAAATAGTTTCATTTTGCAACACCTATATCAAAAAGTCTTGTCTCGTCATGTTCTTGTAGAGATTTTCATTACTGAGTTTATCAACAAAAAGTACCTCAGATACTGAAATGTTCTGTAATGACAATAATGAACTTACACTTTGTTGGTCACTGGTAAATTACACTGAAATGCATCTCTGTAATTAGTTTACATCAAGTACTGCAATGTTTTGGATGTAGATCATAGTTGTGTTTAAAATACTTGGATATTCTGAGATATTTTTCTTTTTTTTTTTAAAAGAAAAAATCTTTTGCGCTTTCCTGCCAATACATTTGCTGTATATAAAGTAGAGTGAAAACTGTATTTTGGAACTCCTGCATTGTGTGGTGTTTGCACTGAATGATAAGCCAGTTCTACTGGTTTCTTTTCTGCCCTGTCCAGTCTAATAACTTCTAATGGCTTCTCTGTATTTGCTTCATAATGGATGAACATTATAGGTTGTAGTAAGAGCTCAAACGTACTGTAATAAATTGATGAGCAATCCAGAGTCGCACCTCACACAATCCAGTTTAAAACCACCATCTTCAGTTTGATTAAACGTAGAAGTAAATGCCAACAATATCAGTACTTTATTTGACTAAGATACTCTTGATAATAATCATGGTAATGCATTTTGTTTAATCCGAGGCACAATTTATCTCTGCTATTTCACATATGTTCACTGGATCCTGGGAGACTGATAGATTTATTATATAATAGCTGGGGCACTGACTGTAGAAGTATTTAAAATTTGTTTACATAAATCTGCAGTTGTGATACTTAAGAAGTTACAGGCATTTTGTTTGTTTTAACTCTGTGTAAACTTTCTTTTCACAATTTTTTACACACACACACCTGAGAAATTGAGAGGAAAAGCAGGAAAGCTTTCTGGCTCTCCTTCACTCTCTAAATGAGCTAATTGTAAATAAAATTTCTAAGCTAGCTCTTTGAGGATTTTAAAACGTGGCTTTGTTTACATAGCTAAGACCATAGCAGTCAGTTTTTGAAGAGGAGCGACAAGAACATCTGTTTATAAAAGCGCTGTATTAGCCTTCATTATATTTTTTACAATTCTATTGAATCCCTAGCCTGTGTTCATAATTTTATAATGAGAATGTTTTGGATCAAACCATTTCAAATTAAATAATAGAACTGTGTGTGCTATTAATTCCCTTCTTAAAAAGTCAACTGTTGCATGCAAGTAATTTCTATTATGTAGGGTTGCCATTTGCTATTAGCCTATATTTAAAAGTGTCCTCCCATCTCTATCTTTGCTGTCCTATTGTCTTGATATCACATTTTGAGTTTTTATGTTTTGATGACTTCTGTGAAGTTGATTGTTCTGAAAATCGTACTGGGATATTTTAAACCAAGCACGACTTTCACCAGGTAGCTGCAAAGGAGGTGTTCTGCTGGTAAACAACTTCTGCAAGATCATGTTATTGGTCGTCTGAGTTGTTAAAGTGATACACAATACCACAACAAGTGTCAGAATTTCTAAAACAGTTTTGTGCACTTCCCTGAGGGTTGAACATTTTTTTTCCTGGAGGATATTTGCACAGAGTGATGAGACAGATTGCTGCTTGATGTTTATGATTGCATTAGGCAGTATCATGAAATCTCTTCCTATTTATAATAGGATTTATATAGGTTTTTGTAATGAAGGAGTGATATTGTACATTTAATTTTTTGTGGGCCTCCGTACTCAGTATCATATACCGAAGCTTATATATACTGGGATCTATGCACCTATTCTAGTCTGAAGTATCAGTCTTTGTGTGTTTATATGGTCTTTAGTCCATGTCTCTGTACACATTAAAGTTTTTTTTTAAATCTGGATACTGGCATGACAGCCAATAGTAAGCAATCTAAAGCTAAACTGACTGCAGACCATTTTACAAACTCTTCTATTGCAGTAATTTAATTTTCAACCAAAGCTGCTCTTAACAATGTAGATTCAGAGTAAACCAAAACATGCACCAAAGCTTTAGGCAAGTGGTGTAAGTCATTAAAATAAGTAGCATAGGAACAATATTTAATATCAATTTTATGTAAAAATACATAGTTGTGTGCTGTAGTTTCCATCTAAAATTTCCAGGTTTAGTCCAGTTGCATTATTAATAAACTGGAAGACCTTAAAGGTCTCCATAAATTGAATATTCACTAATCACCAGAGTTGCACACAGTACTGATTATTGCTTATGAATGTGTTAATTATAAATGGCAGTTGCTATGTTGCTGTAATAGATGAATACCTAATTGAGCTCATCTATCTATTTTTCATGAATCATAACATTTAACTCCGTGTGTGGGGCTTTCTTGCCTGCAACACAGCAGGCAGGCATAGGTATTGAAAAATATGGGTCAAGCTCATATCACTGACAGAATTTAAAGTACAGGAACACAGGTTGTTGAAACTTGTTTTCTTATCCCTGCCTATTGGACCACATCTTGATGGTGCAAACATGATCAAGCTTTGGATCAAAACCATCAGACTGGAATTACAGAATAATTCAAAAGAAATTGTACACGAGGTCCTGCAGCAGTACTTATTCTCTGCCACTATGGGGCCTCAGTGAATTGTAAATAGTTGCTTTCTCCCTCCAGTGGTAGAAAACGGGTCCTGTTGCATAATATTTCACAGCCACAGGACCCATCAATTATCCAATGTTTATTTTGGAAGTAACCCCACTCTTAAAAAAAAACTGAAAATGCCTACTATATAGTTTAAGGTCTATTTATTGATGCTTGAATCCAGGAAAGTAAACACATAAATAACTTTTAAGTATATTAATCTTAAAGGACTTTTCATATGCTACTAGTTGTGTTACTTGAATATGACCAAGATATAACCGGAGCCCAGGAGTATCCGAATAGCCCTCCGAAAATAGATTGCAGCCCTCAGGGAAATGACCACCCTCTGTGCTACAAAACTACAAATATCATCTTCAGTGCTTTCTGAGGGTGAATATATATTACATAAATTAATCTTGTGTATGTACCTTAACTTTTTATTTTAAAATTGCATTCTTTTGTGCTCTGCTATTGGGGGGATTGGTTGCTTTTTTACAACTGATGCACGTTAATTATGGTAACGTATCATCATTTTTGATTATCAACCAGCATTAGTTATTTTTAAGATATTTAAATGGAATCCACTCCTGTGCAGTTACTCTGCTGCATGGGCCCAAGATGCATTACTTCAGAATTTAGTCACCTGCACATAGCCCATAAACCCATCCAGTGACGGCCTTGGTTAATCAAAGGCATGGAAATGCATGCAGTTCCTTAGCTGGGCAAAAACAAAGTACATTATACTGTAGTTGTGATACAACACACGTGGTTCTTATTTGTACTACACGTGCCCACTGTACAGCCACTTGAAGCATTGTGGTTAGCTTGCAGCATTTGCTGTCTGCCGTTTTGCATATTCTTTTCCCTGGAAGTTATGAAAAAAATACTTGCTGCAAAACTAAAATCTTTAGAAAAATTGCTTAGCTGGAAAAGAGGCCTGTTTTGTCAATTGTACAACCGATTGTGGAGCTCAAGTGTGAATATCTTACGTCTGTATTAGACATTTTCTTTGCAAATCTATTGTTCGATTGAAATGTAAATGAAATTAAAGATGGTACACATCCGTCATGTATAAAGGAGGCACCATCAATACGATGGATTTAATAGTCACTTTTACTACACCTACTTGGCTTATATTTAAAATGTATAATTTTTTTTTTAAGTGCTCGGTTAATTAAATAGGGAATAAATTCTATTCCATTTGTTAATTTCAATTTGACTTCCAAATTGTTGGTAATCTGTTACCCTCTTTTTTGTTTTAGGAATAGGATGAAATATGAATGCTAGGCCATTGAGGTCTGTAAAGGATTAGTTTTGTGATACTGAATAGCAAAGGTTAATTCTCTGTACAAAACCTTGTTTGCTGTAGCACTGAATTGAAGAGCTAATAGCTTGGGCTGTACACCAGAATAGAGTATCATGAATTTCAGTGTTTGAAAGATGATTGATGGGACAGTTTGCAGTACTTGAAATGTATTTGCATGCATAACAATAAAGTTATTTGTCAATTAAAGTTTTTCCTCATTGCTGTTCCTTCCGACAGACACAAGCCTTTTGTGAAAAGTGCTTTAGCTTGGTTGGGGGAGGGGTGCTGGTATATGTGTGCGGAATATATTGGAAACATTGTTCAACACATTAAACAATCGTCAATGCAACGGCAACAGTTCAATTCTTTAAAGGAAACATTTCCTTAATATAAACATATCCAGTTTTGTAATTTAAATGCTGAATATAGTTTCTTTTAAAATATCAGGAAGTAGAAGCCATTATAGGTGACTATCCAACCACTGCTGGTAACTAGATATTTTGAATGTACATGTAATGGCTGTGCAATAACAATTGAATGGTTCAGGAATCATTTTTCAAGTTGCTTATACATGTTGCTTGAACCATCTTATAGTTTTTTAATCTATTTTTGTAATCTTTCTCTTTGTGTGTGTGTGTATATATATAATAATTCCAAACCAACTTGGACCCACATATAACTTAGTAATGCACATTAATGGGTTATATTACTGTGAAAGGGAGTACAGTGAAACCTGTAAATTATGAATACCTTTAGGACTAACACCAGCTGTCATTTTTGCAGCTGTCCTTATTCTCAATGGTCATTGTATGTACTGTTTTATTTTAAAAATCAATAAAGTGGGGGAGATGTTTACCTAGCATCCATAACAGCAGAGAAACTGCTCTCTCCCTGGGCTCGAGGCGTGCAAGTATTCAATCCCAGAGAGAGAGCGCTTTCTCTGCAACTATGGATGCTGGGTTAAAAGCTCTCCATTCTAAAAAAGCCGCTTCTTTCATAAGCCCCATTGCTGCCTCGCACTGATGCGTGTCCTGTGTTTTCAGTTATAAAAGGGCTTGGTGTATTGAAGGCTGGCCGTAGTTCATAATCTCCAAGTGTCCGTAGTTTCAGAGTATCCCTTGTATATTTTACCATGTAAGTTAATTGAGTCTCTAAGTGTCCATTTTTTCAGGTGTTTGTTTTTTGGGAGTGTCCATTTACACAGGTTTCACTTTATCTGGATATGATTATGGGGGAGTTTTTTCATAATTTTAATTACTCCTCAAAAAGAAGGCGGGGATTATACCTGGTGCTAGAGTTAGATATGCTGATCCATGATAATCAAACATAATTGTAATCCAGTAGATTGGCACTGTGCTTTCATGTAGCTTGGCGACTCAGCCAGGAGATCTGAATCAGAACTCAGTATAAGAAATTAACAGGACATGACCGAAAATAATGATGGAAATAGCAATTGGAAAAATGTGCACATGAAATAAGTGACAATCCAATAGTATGTGCTTTAAAATATTAGCAGATCTCTTGTAACATTGCTCTGTTGGGTCAGATAGAAGTATTGAAAGTTATCATTTGTTCTTCAATGAACTGTCACTTTTATTGAAGTGTGATCTTGAAAGGGGAAATTTAACCAAAATAAGAACAATGTAAAGTTCCTCCTGCTCATGGGTTTTTATATAGATTTTAAAACTGAGTTTTCTCTTGCAGTCTGGATATCCTGTACAATGACTTTGCAGCCTATGACTGTCACTTTATTGGTGTGTGGGGAAGGAACAGGAAGGATGTTCCAATATTACTGGAATATAAATAAATGTGTTCATGAGGCAATTGAAATTGGGCAATTTTTTGATACGTACATATTCATAAAGTAAATTCACATTTTTTCATTGGAGCTAATTATCAAATACCAGCTGCCTGACCTGCTGAGTATATCCAGCATTTTCTTTTTTTATATCTAATAACAGCGAAAAGTCCAAAACATAGAGATTGTTCTAATGCAGCTGGATGCTTGAATTGGAGAGTTATGGTACTGGAAGGGGATGGGCAAGCTTTGAGGGACAGGTGGATATTCTTGGCCTTGTTTTATGTTTCTAAATCATGGCATTTTCATTTTGGTGCAATAGACAAAGTATGATTGATTTGTTGCTTGGTTTGCTACCATCACCGGGAGGTCGATTTAACAACATAAGAAACATAAGAATTAGGACTGGAGTAGGCCATCTAGTCCCTCGAGCCTGCTCCGCCATTCAATAAGATCATGGCTGATCTGACCGTGGACTCAGCTCCACTTACCCGCCCGCACACCGTAACCCTTAATTCCCTTATTGGTTAAAAATCTATATCTGTGACTTGAATACATTCAATGAGCTAGCCTCAACTGCTTCCTTGGGCAGAGAATTCCACAGATTCACAACCCTCTGGGAAAAGAAATTCCTTCTCAACTCGGTTTTAAATTGGCTCCCCCATATTTTGAGGCTATGCCCCCTAGTTCTGGTCTCCCCGACCAGTGGAAGCAACCTCTCCGCCTCTATCTTGTCTATCCCTTTCATTATTTTAAATGTTTCGAGAAGATCATCCCTCATCCTTCTGAACTCCAACGAGTAAAGACCCAGCCTACTCAATCTATCATCATAAGGTAACCCCCTCATCTCCGGAATTAGCGTAGTGAATCGTCTCTGTACCCGCTCCAAAGCCAATATATCCTTCCTTAAGTAAGGTGACCAAAACTGCACGCAGTACTCCAGGTGCGGCCTTACCAATACGCTATACAGTTGCAGCAGGACCTCCCTGCTTTTGTACTCCATCCCTCTCGCAATGAAGGCCAACATTCCATTCGCCTTCCTGATTACTTGCTGCACCAGCAAATTAACTTTTTGGGATTCATGCATGAGGACCCCCAGGTCCCTCTGCACCTCAGCATGTTGTAATTTCTCCCCATTCAAATAATATTCCCTTTTACTGTTTTTTTTTTCCCAAGGTGGATGACCTCACACTTTCCGACATTGTATTCCATCTGCCAAACCTCAGCCCATTCGCTTAACCTATCCAAATCTCCTTGCAGCCTCTCTGTGTCCTCTACACAACCTGCTTTCCCACTAATCTTTGTGTCATCTGCAAATTTTGTTACACTACACTCTGTCCCCTCTACCAAGTCATCTATGTATATTGTAAACAGTTGTGGTCCCAGCACCGATCCCTGTGGCATACCACTAACCACCGATTTCCAACCCGAAAAGGACCCATTTATCCCGACTCTCTGCTTTCTGTTCGCCAGCCAATTCTCTATCCATGCTAATACATTTCCTCTGACTCCGCGTACCTCTATCTTCTGCAGTAACCTTTTGTGTGGCACCTTATCGAATGCCTTTTGGAAATCTAAATACACCACATCCATCGGTACATCTCTATCCACCATGCTCGTTATATCCTCAAAGAATTCCAGTAAATTAGTTAAACATAATTTCCCCTTCATGAATCCATGTTGCGTCTGCTTGATTGCACTATTCTTATCTAGATGTCCCGCTATTTCTTAATAGCTTCAAGCGTTTTCCCCACTACAGATGTTAAACTAACCGGCCTATAGTTACCTGCCTTTTGTCTGCCCCCTTTTTTAAACAGAGGCGTTACATTAGCTGCTTTCCAATCCGCTGGTACCTCCCCAGAGTCCAGAGAATTTTGGTAGATTATAACGAATGTATTTGCTATAACTTCCGCCATCTCCTTTAATACCCTGGGATGCATTTCATCAGGACCAGGGGACTTGTCTACCTTGAGTCCCATTAGCCTGTCCAGCACTACCCCCTTAGTGATAGTGATTGTCTCAAGGTCCTCCCTTTCCACATTCCTGTGACCAGCAATTTTTGGCATGGTTTTTGTGTCTTCCACTGTGAAGACCGAAGCAAAATAATTGTTTAAGGTCTCAGCCATTTCCACATTTACTTTAGTCACTCTTTTCCGTTTTATATATCTGTAAAAGCTTTTACTATCTGTTTTTATGTTTTACGCAAGTTTACCTTCGTAATCTATCTTTCCTTTCTTTATTGCTTTTTTAGTCATTCTTTGCTGTTTAAAATTTTCCCAATCTCCTAATTTCCCACTAACCTTGGCCACCTTATGCGCATTGGTCTTTGATTTGATACTCTCCTTTATTTCCTTGGTTATCCACGGCTGGTTATCGCTTCTCTTACCACCCTTCTTTTTCACTGGAATATATTTTTGTTGCGTACTATGAAAGAGCTCCTTAAAAGTCCTCCACTGTTCCTCAATTGTGCCACCGTTTAGTCTGTGTTTCCAGTCTACTTTAGCCAACTGCCCTCATCCCACTGTAGTCCCCTTTGTTTAAGCATAGTACGCTCGTTTCTGACACAACTTCCTCACCCTCAATTTGTATTACAAATTCAACCATACTGTGATCACTCATTCCGAGAGGATCTTTTACTAGGAGATCGTTTATTTTTCCTGTCTAATTACACAGGACCAGATCTAAGATAGCTTGCTCCCTTGTAGGTTCTGTAACATACTGTTCTAAGAAACAATCCCATATGCATTCTATGAATTCCTCCTCCAGGCTACCCCATGTGATTTGAGTTGACCAATCGATATGTAGGTTAAAATCCCCCATGACTACTGCCGTTCCTTTTTCACATGCCTCCATTATTCCCTTGATTATTGCCCGCCCCACCATGAAGTTATTATTTGGGGGCCTATAAACTATGCCCACCAATGACTTTTTCCCCTTATTATCGCTAATCTCCACCCACAATGATTCAACATTTTGTTCATTAGAGCCAATATCGTCTCACAACTGCCCTGATATCATCCTTTATTAACAGAGCTATCCCACCTCCTTTCCCATCTTGTCTATCTTTCCGAATCATCAGATACCCCTGTATGTTTAATTCCCAGTCTTGGCCACCCTGCAACCATGTTTTCTGTAATGGCCACCAAATCATACCCATTTGTAATGATTTGTGCCGTCTACTCATTTACTTTATTTCGAATGCTGCGTGCGTTTAGGTAGAGTGCTTTAATCCTAGTTTTTAAACCATGATTTCTAGTTTTGACCCCTCCTGCAGCCCCTTTATATTCAGTGGCCCTTTTTGTTTTTTGCCTTGGGTTTCTCTGCCCTCCACTTTTATTCCTCTCCTTTCTGTCTTGCTTTTGTCTCCTTTTTGTTTCCCTCTGTCCCCCTGCATTGGTTCCCATACCCTGCCATATTAGTTTAACTCCTCCCCAACAGCACTAGCAAACACTCCCCCTAGAACATTGGTTCCAGTCCTGCCCAGGTGCAGACCATCCGGTTTGTACTGGTCCCACCTCCCCCAGGACCTGTTCCAATGCCCCAGGAATTTGAATCCCTCCCTGCTGCACCACTGCTCAAGCCACGTATTCATCTGCGCTATCCTGCGATTCCTACTCTGACTAGCACGTGGCACTGGTAGCAATCCTGAGATTACTACTTTTGAGGTCCTACTTTTTAATTTAGCTCCTAGCTCCTTAAATTCGATGTCCTTTGAGATGACATTAGTTGTGATCTAAGATCACTTAATGGGATGGGCCGCAAGAAGGCTGCCATCATCCACAAATTTGCAGGCAACCTACAAGATATTCATGCTGTTACAGCGAAAGCTTTTGTTGCTCAAACAGCAATTTCGCTAGTCGTGTGGCTGCAACGGTTCCCGAGTTAAATATCAAATGACACACTAGACAATGGCGGTACCGTTAATGTTTGTTTAATACAGAAAAAGTACAAGACTCACCACTGGGGAAATTGATGGGATCGAAGGCCAATAAATCCCCAGGGCCTGATGGACTGCATCCCAGAGTACTTAAGGAGGTGGCCTTGGAAATAGCGGATGCATTGACAGTCATTTTCCAACATTCCATAGACTCTGGATCAGTTCCTATTGAGTGGAAGGTAGCCAATGTAACCCCACTTTTTAAAAAAGGAGGGAGAGAGAAAATGGAATTATAGACCGGTCAGCCTGACCTCAGTAGTGGGTAAAATGATGGAATCAATTATTAAGGATGTCATAGCAGCACATTTGGAAAGAGGTGACATGATAGGTCCAAGTCAGCATGGATTTGTGAAAGGGAAATCATGCTTGACAAATCTTCTGGAACTTTTTGAGGATGTTTCCAGTAGAGTGGACAAGGGAGAACCAGTTGATGTGGTATATATGGACTTTCAGAAGGCTTTCGACAAGGTCCCACACAAGAGATTAATGTGCAAAGTTAAAGCACATGGGATTGGGGGTAGTGTGCTGACATGGATTGAGAACTGGTTGTCAGACAGGAAGCAAAGAGTAGGAGTAAATGGGTACTTTTCAGAATGGCAGGCAGTGACTAGTGGGGTACCGCAAGGTTCTGTGCTGGGGCCCCAGCTGTTTACATTGTACATTAATGATTTGGATGAGGGGATTAAATGTAGTATCTCCAAATTTGAGGATGACACTAAGTTGGGTGGCAGTGTGAGCTGCGAGGAGGATGCTATGAGGCTGCAGAGTAATTTGGATAGGTTAGGTGAGTGGGCAAATGCATGGCAGCTGAAGTATAATGTGGATAAATGTGAGGTTATCCACTTTGGTGGTAAAAACAGAGAGACAGACTATTATCTGAATGGTGACAGATTAGGAAAAGGGGAGGTGCAACGAGACCTGTGTGTCATGGTACATCAGTCATTGAAGGTTGGCATGCAGGTACAGCAGGCGGTTAAGAAAGCAAATGGCATGTTGGCCATCATAGCGAGGGGATTTGAATACAGGGGCAGGGAGGTGTTGCTACAGTTGTACAGGGCCTTGGTGAGGCCACACCTGGAGTATTGTGTACAGTTTTGGTCTCCTAACTTGAGGAAGGACATTCTTGCTATTGAGGGAGTGCAGCAAAGGTTCACCAGACTGATTCCCGGGATGGCGGGAGTGACATATCAAGAAAGACTGGATCAACTGGGCTTGTATTCACGAGTTCAGAAGAATGAGAGGGGATCTCATAGAAACGTTTAAAATTCTGACGGGTTTAGACAGGTTAGATGCAGGAAGAATGTTCCCAATGTTGGGGAAGTCCAGAACCAGGGGTCACAGTCTAAGGATAAGGGGTAAGCCATTTAGGACCGAGATGAGGAGAAACTTCTTCACCCAGAGAGTGGTGAACCTGTGGAATTCTCTACCACAAAGTTGTTGAGGCCAATTCACTAAATATATTCAAAAAGGAGTGAGATGTATTCCTTACTACTCGGGGGATCAAGGGGTATGGCGAGAAAGCAGGAATGGGGTACTGAGGTTGCATGTTCAGCCATGAACTCATTGAATGGCGGTGCAGGCTCGAAGGGCCAAATGGCCTACTCCTGCACCTATTTTCTATGTTTCTATGTTTCTTATACTTTATAGTTACCTAATAGGTCCGCGGATGATGAGTCTCGTCCTAACTCTCTTCCATCCAGGGTCTCTTCCCTGGTTACTGTTTCTGCTGAGTGTTGCTCCTAGGTTCTTGCTATGGACGGTCTGAACCTGTCTATCTTTATGCCCTTCTTCTGCCTGTTCTGCTCGAACCTAAACTGTCGAGTTGGCTCCAGTAAGTCTGAGGTGATCATGTCAGTAAGTCTAATGTAATCAGCTAAATTCAATGACTATTGTTTTGCTAATGTCTGGCTGATTCACTAGTTTAGCCTGCACCTGGCCTAGTGTAACACTGCAGAAATTGGCAGTGCATAATGGCCTATACTTCCACACTTTGGCCCAGATATCTGACTTGGGACTAGACTTTTCTCCTCCATTTTTGGCGGTTTTCTCGGCGGTACTGTTCATTTTCGACAGAAAACCGCCCGACGAAAGTTTCCTTTTCATTTTTCTAAAGCGTTCCACAGTCAAAATATTGCTGGGGAGCGGACCGCCCACGTGCATCGCCGAAAAAACCGCCACCGCCCGAGTTTTGCCTCAACGGGGACCCTTAGGCAAGATCAAAAAAACAGCCCACAAAAAGCTGCCGGAAACAGGGCAGTAGGTAAGTATCCTGCGAAGAAAGGTAAGTTAAAGGTTTTTTTATAATTATTTTTAAATTCTTTTATAACGATTAAGTTAAAAAGGGTCTGGAGAATGTTTTCTGAATTTTTATTTTTTGTTTCATTGAGAAAATATTTTTTGTGTTTTCCCCCCCCTCTCCTTCGACCCAACCACAGCCATGGTCTAAATTTGAGTAATTACTGCCCATTTTGGTTAAAAACTGCCCAATTTGCCCAGGATCACGTTTAACCGCCGAGGATCTACGTGTAAGATCCATTTTCTCACCGGGCGGTATTTTTTCCCTTTTTAAGAATCTTAGCGATCTTTTTGGGCGGCAATCCGGCGGTGGGGGGCTTTAGGGAAAGTCTAGCCCTTGGATATTGACATTTGCTTTGCTGATACCAAAGAACCCATTCTTCAGTAGGTCATTCACTCACTCTAAAGAAATCAACCCCTCCTAGGTTATCCATATATTACTAGGCCCTCCGAATGTATATTAAGTACTTCATTTTATTTGTTTTCCCTAATCCTACATTATCTTCCGGTACGTGAACCTGTAAAACAGCTACTGTTCCACTCAAATACCAGTAACTTAATTTAATAACCTCATCACCTTTATACTGTCCAGTTCATCCTGCAATGTATTAAAATCATTGGAAAAATTCAGTTCTTTATACATCATATTTGTACAATGAATGCTATGTTGTATCTAGTATTTGCATGCCAGATTGACTCAATTATTTTGCTTTTACTTTGCTTTTTCCTCTATAACTGCTACACCTGTTGTATTTATTTTGTTTATGACCGCAATATACAAACAAGATTTGTGTTGAAAAGGTCCCCAACATACTTTACTATGAGAATTCTGCTTTAATTAGTCTAAACAGTGGAGTAACCATCTGTCCCTCAATGCCATCAAAGCCCTACTGATTACATGGCTCCAACGACCAATAACTTACAATTCTTATACTAGCCTGCTTTTTGATTGCAAGCAAGCCTGTCCAACTCTAAGGCAAGAAGCTGGCATGGAATTTGGGAGATGTTATGTATGTAAACACTACCAATGTGTAAGACTTGCTACAGGGGGCGCACCTGTGGGAGACCCAAGGGTCACCTGCACACCTTGGGCAAGCAGGTATAAAAGGCAGACTACCATGCTGCCTCCTCACTCTGGAGATACAATAAAGAGACCAAGGTCACAACAGTTTGAGCTTAAGATATACAGTCTTGTGGAGTTATTCTAAATGTAACAGGAGAGCCAGTAGGCAATGTAAAAAATGTCATGCACACTCTTACTATCAGTTACGGAATCCTATATCTCAACCATTAGAGTAACTAAGCAATTATTTTTCATTGAAATGTCTTGATGGGTTTAGCCATGCTACCTCCATGTTTTACATTGAACCCAAGATGGACCTTTTTTTCTATATTAGAACTTTTAGATACGTATTCATAGAAATCTACAGCGCAGAAGGGATCATCCTGGCCATATTCGATTCCCTGCAGTACTTTCATCATATCTGCACCAGCCAACAAGAGGTTATCCAATCTAATCCCAATTACCCTGCAGGTTACGGCACTTCAAGTGCCCTTCCAGGCAGAGAGTTCCAGACCTCCACAACCCTCTGCGTGAAGAAGCCCCCTCTCAAATCCCCTCTTAATCCCTTCAGCCGTAAGGGCCACATCTGACTCTTTTTGAATATATCTAACGAACTGGCCTCAACAACTTTCTGTGGTAGAGAATTTCACAGGTTCCCAATTATGTGAGTGAAGAAGTTTCTCCTCATCTTGGTCCTAAATGGCTTACCCCTTATCCTTAGAATATGACCCCTGGTTCTGACTTCCCCAACATCGGGAACATTCTTCCTGCATCTAACCTGTCCAACCCCGTCAGAATTTTATATATTTCTATGAGATCCCTCTCATTCTTCTAAATTCCAGTGAATATAAGCCTAGTCAATCCAGTCTTTAGTCATATGACAGATCTGCCATCCCAGGAATCAGTCTGGTGAACCTTCACTGCACTCCCTCAATAGTAAGAATGTCCTTCCTCAGATTAGGAGACCTTGTACAACTGTGGATATCTGAACGGAATATATGGAATTAAGAACAGTAAAGTAAACTGGATGTATAAAGCCATGGCAGAATAGCTGGGAGAATGTCAGATTGCAAATAGTGCAACATCAGCACAGTTAACAGTCTTTCTCAAGGTTTCAAGTTACTAATCCTGCCAATAACATAAATTGTAACATGAAATGAATATATGGATAAATCTGCAGAATTGCAAGGTCTCAGCTCGTAGTCACACCACTAAATTGAAACATTCAGAGGCAATGCTTCAGCTTTCGTAAAAACATCTCATATAGATTGACTAATGAGTGGCTGAGTTAGAATGTCAATCTAATTGTATTTTGTTATCTATTTTCAAAACTGTATAACTGTTGTCGCTTTACGATGGAACTTCACTTATCCGTAGGGAGTGTGTACGCTCGATCGAGAAAGTATATCTTCTGTCTGATAAGTCTTGCCGGCCGGTAAAATAAAGACTGCTTTGTTTAAAGCACAAGAGGTATTCGACTCAGTAATTTTACTGAACCAGATTGAGAGAAAAGAATCTACATTTACATTTGGTGTCAGAAGTGGGATCTCAACGGACAACTGCCGAAAACTTGCGAATTAAGAGCCAGACTAGCCTTGGACGAGACAGGGGGAAAGTGGCCACTGGAGTGAGTATGATTTCAATACTGTTCCAGTTTCCCCCGGTTTCAAAAGTCTGAGAAAAGTTTAGCCACTCACTGGTTCTCGGGTAGTGTCTGAACGAGATCCAGGACAATCTGGCGAATACCTTCTAAATTTAGAAATAAGTGTTCAATTTAGGTATGACGTCGACCTTGTATATCACTTGGCCCGTCTAGGCACTGATTGAATTTAAACTGCGCAGTGACGTGAAAGGATAGGGAAATTTGGAGACTAAAAGAGATTAAATAAGGCTCATAAGAAATCAAATTTAGAAAATTAGGCTCACAGGGAATTAAATAGAGGCTAGGTGTTCAATTCAGGTATGACGTCGACCTTGTATATCACTTGGCCCGTCTAGGCACTGATTGAATTTAAATCACGCAGCAACTCGGAAGGTAGGGCCGACACGAACGCGCAGCGACACGAGACGTGCAGCGGCGTGAGCGTGCGGCTGAGTGGAGGGCTGACGCAGACGCGCAGCGGCGCAAACGCGCAGCGACGCGAGACGTGCAGCGGCGCGAGCGTGCGGCCGAGTGGAGGGCTGACGCAGATGCGCAGCGATGCTAACGCGTGGTGACGCAGACGCGCAGCGACGCTAACGCGTGGTGACGCTAACGCGTGGTGACGCGAGACGTGCAGCGGCGCGAGCGTGCGGCCGAGTGGAGGGCTGACGCAGACGCACAGCGGCGCTAACGCGTGGTGACGTGAGCGTGCGGCCGAGTGGAGGGCTGACGCAGACGCGCAGCGACGCTAACGCGTGGTGACGCAGACGCGCAGCGGCGCTAACGCGTGGTGACGCGAGACGTGCGGCGGCGCGAGCGAGTGCACGTGGGCCGACGCGAACGCGCAGCAACGCGAACCACGAAATATCAAGTCAGTGCTGATTTTTGTAAGTCCGTTTATTGTAAGTTTGTTAAGTCTGTTTACTTTAAGTTGGAATCGCGCGGTGATGCGAGCCGCGGGGCGACGCGGCTTTGTGTTAGTTTAGTAAGTTTGTACAGTCTGTTTACTTTAAGTTGGAATTGCGCGGCGACGCGAGCCGCGGGGCGATGCAGCTTTGTGTTAGTTTAGTAAGTTTGTTAAGTCTGTTTACTTCAAGTTTGAATCGCGTGACGACGCAAGCTGCGGGGCGATGTGGCTTTGTGTTAGTTTTAGTAAAGTCTGTTTGTTTTAAGTTTGTTTAAATCGCATGACTACGTGAACGCGTAACGACACGGTAATGGGTAATCAGTTGGATAAAACAACGGATGCGGGTAGTCCGCTACAAAAGTTATGTGAAGAATTCCCTGAGAGAGCTGAAGACTTTAGAAAATTATCAGGAGCCCTGAGCAAATTATTAGGAGATGACCAGTGGCCTCTAGGTGGCACTAGAAGCATAGAGGTAGTAAAAAAAGCACAGGGATTAATTTGGAGAAGGGGACAAAAACTTAATTGCAACCTGGCGACATTATTGTCAAAAATTAAAAGATGTATCACTTCTGTCAAGTTGGCAAAAAAATGCTATTAAATTAGGACTTTCATTGACAGAGGGAACACATGTTAAAACTGTAGACGTCTTAATAAGTTTCTCGTGCGCACATTCTTTTTTTAAGAGATCCTCTGGGACCTCTGAGAAAGGCATTGACCGACTATGTAGTAAAATGGCTGGCTTTGTGTTAACCGAGGCTGATGATGAAATTGATGAGTGGACACTGACTCTCCGCCCAACGGCGCCTCCCGAACCTCCTGGCCCCTCGCTCCAGTCCTCTTCCAAACACCCTCCACCTTACACTCCGGCGAAAGGAGTTAAAAATAGCCCCATACCACCAAAGCAACAAACCCAAACTGACTCCTCAACCTCCGATAGCGATTCGGATCCCCAGTTCACAAGCAATATAGCCGAAAGAACCAGATCTCACACTTGAAAGGGCAGAACTATATCTCGACATCACAGACAGTCCCGTAAATCTTCTAGTCAATCTACCAGTCCAAGTTGTGAAAGACATAGCAAACACCCCCGCCGATCGAGACGCAGAATTGTCAAGCAGTCAGACAGCTCCGAATCATCCTCCGACCTAGAAATTTCCAAGAGCACAAAGTCCCGACACCAATTCCCTGTCAGACCAATGCCAAATCCTGATGCACAACAAGCTGCAGACCACCCTACTATAGATGTCTATGTGATCTTCGAACAACTATTTCAGTTTATAATGCAGAATCAAGGGACCTGTGGGCCTTGGTAAAGCAAACCTTGAGCCCAACTGAACACACCCGATTCCTAACTCACCTAGGACATGCTACTCATGATGCTTTATTGGTAGCGCACCCTAACGATATCCAGGATCGCCTAAATGCTATCTTCAATGCTCTCACCACGGCCCATCAGTATGGCCACAGTATTAGAAACTAAACCCAAACGTGAAGAAACTGCCGATGAATTTATGGAAAGATTTATTGAAATATACGGGAGTCAATCAGGAGATAATGCCTTCAGGGCAGGAGAGGATTCTCCTCAATTCTGCGCTATCCTACTTCAGTGCCTGCCTTATTCGATTGCTCAAGCTATCCGGACAAATAATATGAATTGGGCAGATAACAGTAAAGCCCAGATGGAAAGGGCAGTTAGATATTACTGGCAGGAAAAGAAAGGAGAGGGGGGAGGTGCACCCCCAACCCGGGTCAAGACTGAATACGTGACTAGAAAGGAAGAGCCGCCTCGGGTAAAAGAACCAAAACCCGACCCCAGGGGATATCAGATGGAACCGCAGTATTGCGTGCCGGGTTGGGTGGATAAACAGGGATACGGTTACATCGAACACCCAAATGGCCCGGGCCCTGCTAGTTACGGACCACCCTACTGTCCCCGGCCTGGTATGGGAAGAGGTCGGGGCTGGGGAAGACGAGATGGATGTTTTAATTGTGGGCAGGAAGGACATTGGAATAAAAATTGCCCCTACCGTCAGCGTGGAAAAGGAAGAGGAGGGGGGCAAGGGGGGAGAGGCGGATCTTACACTAACTTCTCCCAGAACAACCCCTTTGGTCAATTTTCCCCCGATTGACTACGCAGCTTGATTGTACAGGGATCCTCCCCGGAAGACGAACCAATGATATTGTTAAAAATTCTGAACGAGTGGCAACCCTTTTTGATAGATACGGGAGCCTTCATGTCTTCTGTACAATCAAAGCTTAAACTCCCTGCCTCTACTGAAACACAGGAACTTTCAGGATTCCTGGGACAAATCTCGACATTCCCGGTGTCAGAACCAGTTAAAGTGGGTTACCAGGAAGAATCGGTAGAACATCGATTTGTTATCACAATCAATCTGGACTGTAACTTGATGGCTAGAGACCTCCTCTGCAAATTCCAGTTGCATTTGGAGTGTGGAGATGATGGGATTATTGTGAAACAGGAAACCCTTAAGCGGCAGTATTATACCACTAGAACCCCTCAGTGGTGGTCTCTGGACCTGCCGCAGGCACCCTATCACGTAACCCTAGCATATGATCCCAGCGGAAAGAATCAGGACCTGCAGAACTTTTATTATGATCATGAAGGGGAAGTGAAGGGAATTCTATTAAGGGCTAGAGTGACTGGACCGGAAGGAGAGGCAGATTTTGTGGAAGTGGATAAGAATCTGTGGAAACAGCCCTTAACAATGGCACCGCATATTGCTCGTGAAGTATTAGCCCCTCACCATGCTAGAGATTTGGGAGTTATAGTACGCAAGGCTATAGATGAGGCTGACCCTACCAGCCGGGATGTGCAAATCGTAAAACATGGCCGAACAGTCCAATTTCATGGGGACCCCGAGAAGGTCTTAACGACTCTACAGCATCATACTAGCTCGGACACACCTGACTATGTGGATCCTCATGTGTGGGCAGAGGACCCCTCCCATGTGGGTTATACTCCCATTGATCCGATTGAGATCTCAGTACAGAGCAATGTGGACTGGCCCTCTATCCGACAGTACCCACTGAAATCACAGGCAATACTGAGTATCCACCGACTGATTAAGGGGCTAATGGAACAGGGGATTTTGGTCCGATGCCAGTCCCCGTGTAATACTCCTATAATGGCAGTGCCTAAGCCAGGCAGACCAAACGAATACCGTTTGGTCCAAGACCTTCGAGCTATCAATGCTATCGTCCGGCCCCTGCACGCTCTGGTTCCCAACCCAGCACAGATACTGTCTTTAATCCCAGCAGACGCCAAGATCTTCACAATAATAGACCTCCAACACGCCTTCTTCGCTTTGCCGCTAGCCCAGGCGAGTCAGTACCTATTTGCCTTCACTTACCAGGGGCAGCAATATACCTGGACTAGACTTCCCCAAGGGTTCATCCACTCCCCAACCTTATTCTCAAGGTGCCTGCAGAAATAGTTACAATCTCTCACGCTGACTAAGGGATCTACTTTAATTCAGTATGTGGACGATTTACTGGTATCCAGCGTAGATGAACCAAGTAATAGAAAGGATGCCTATCAGTTACTGAATTACTTGTCCTCCCTGGGATACATAGTATCCCCGTCAAAGGTCAAAATTGGCCAGTCTCAAGTCAAATTTCTTGGGATCATTTTATCAGGCACCCACCGAGCCTTGGAGGCATGTCGAATCAAACCCATCTGCCAGTTTTCAGTCCCTAGCACGGCTAGACAAATGCGGCAGTAGTTGGGGATGATAAATTACTGCAGATCCTGGATTCCTAATGCTGCCCTGATGACCAAGCAACTCACACCGTACACTACCAAGGAAGGCAGCTTTAAATTAGAAACCACAGACATCCAAGCCTTTAAGGAACTAAAAACAGCCCTGCTGCAAGCTCCGGCTTTGGGACGGCCCCTCTACGACTGTCCCTTTCAACTGTATTGTACGATCATGAAAGATTGTGCTACCGCTGTCTTAACTCAGAAACACGGGGGTAAACATAGGTCTGTTGCTTACTACTCTTCTAAAATAGATCCCGTTGCCTTGGGGCATCCTGTATGTACTCAAATATTAACTGCTATCTACAATAGCCTACAATCTGCCGCCAACCTTGCCCTCCAGCAGGATATTGTTGTATATACCTCTCACTCCGTAGCTGCCCTCTTGGGCCAACTGCAGACTCAACATCTTACCATGGCTAGGCAGAGTAGATATGAGATCTACCTACTAAATAATCCAAGGCTGACCTTTCAGTACTGTACTGCCATCAATCCAGCTTGTTTTCTTACCGAGCCACCCCAAGATGAGGAAGAACCCAGTCATGATTGTTTATCCTTAATTCAGGAGGCCACATCGGTCAGGGAAGATTTAGTTGATGTACCAATGGAAGATCCAGACTGTATTATGTATGTAGACGGAAGTTCTTCCATTGACCCAGAAGGCAAACGAAATTCTGGATACGCTATAGTAAACCAGGAGAATCAGATCGTGGAATCTGCCGTCTTTGAGACCGCCTATTCCGCCCAACAAGCTGAACTATTTGCCCTTACCAGAGCCTGTATCTTGGCTAAAGACCTCAAGGTTAATATCTATACCGACTCTGGGTATGCCTTTGGAGTAGCCCATGATTTCGGACAATTATGGAAAAATAGGGGATTCCTAACCTCACAGGGGAGTGAGATATCTCATAAACAGCTAGTATCTGATTTGTTGCAAGCCCTCATGTTCCCCAAACGCATTGCCATTGTCAAATGTACCGCCCACACTACCGGAAAATCTCTGGTTGATATAGGGAATCGTTGTGCTGACCAAGAGGCTAAACAGGCCTCTCGTGACCAACAGATGGTAGTGCCCAAAATGATGAGTCAGACTAAAAATCCTGCGAAGGATAAGTTAGCCTCGAAAAAACCAATGCCAACCATCCAAGATGTTATTAAAGCACAGGAGAACGCTCCTGAAAAAGATAAATTGTTGTGGAAAGATTATGGATGTACCTATGACTATGTCTCTAAACTCTGGACCACTCCCGCGGAACAGACTTGCATGTCTGACGAGTTGGCCTCATGGGTTATAGAATGTCTGCATTTTGCTACTCATTGTGGAGCAAGGGCGACGAGTGATATACTTTTGGCTACTTGGTGGCACCCTAGACTCCAGGCGCTGGCCCAAAAAACTAGTAGTCGTTGCCTTGTTTGCCAACAGCATAATCCAGGGAAGGGAGTCCCCTGTGATTGGGGTAAGACGCCCCTACCAGAAGGTCCCTTTGAGACCTTGCAGTTGGACTACATTGAGTTGCAAAGGGTTCAGTGTTATAAATATGTGCTAGTAATAGTGGATGTATTCAGCAAATGGATCGAAGCTTATCCTACCCTAGACAATAAAGCTCAAACTGTTGTTAAAGTGTTAATGAGGGAAATTGTTCCTAGATATGGTATCCCTGCTTGACTGAGTTCTGATAATGGCCCTCACTTTATTGGCCAAGTTAACAAAGAATTCTGCTCCCAGATGCACATCAACCAGCAGCTGCATTGCGCCTACTGACCCCAAGCTGCGGGACTAGTTGAACGTGCTAATCAAACTCTTAAAACCAAACTTGCAAAACTAGTAGCATCAACTGGATTAAACTGGCTTAAACTCCTTCCCATAGCCCTATTCCAGATACGCACTACCCCAACTGGTAAGACTAGGCTGACCCCCGCTGAAGTCATTTATGGTAAACCCCTAAGAACCCCTTGGAATCAGAATGTCCCCTCCAATTCCATCACATGACTTAGGAGATGACCACATACATTCTTTCCTTAACTCAGGCTCTGCGAGTAGCCCACAACCAGGTTCGAGGGGCTCACCTTGACCTCCCAGTCTTACCCGAATCATCCCTCGTGGTCCCAGGGAAGTATGTCTTGATTAAGAAATGGATTCGAAAGGGATTTGAGCCGCGATGGGAGGGCCCTTTTCAGGTGTTACTCACTACCCCTACTGCAGCTAAGGTAGAAGGGAAAAATGCCTGGGTTCACCTGCACCACTGCAAGCTCATCACCCTTTAACAAATTTTGCTGGTTATCCTAATTCCTGTTTCTGTTCCAGATTTCCTCTTCTCCATAGCTGAACAAGGCAGTTGAAGGAGGACCAGTTTGAACTTTTACCCGTAAGACAGCCAGCTACACCGACGGTGACCTGAGAAGAGAGATGGGAAAATTGAACTCTTTTAATCAGCAAAGTAATTGGACTATTTATCGGAATCCTAAGCCAAACTATGAGACACTGTCTGTATACCACTGTCTGCATAAGTGTTGATATATGACAGTTTTGGCGCATGGGAAGGAAGACAAAGACGAGAGCTCCATGTAAACATCTTTTTGTATATGTCTTACGTTTATGCGGAAAAAGGGCACTTCTCTAGATGCTGGGTGTGTTCACATATCCCTATACATTCCAAAGGGGGAATTCCTTTGCGCACCGTTCCACTAACCCTAACTGAGACTGTTAGATGGATTCAAAGCCAAACTATAATAAGAGGGGGGGGGGGCAATACAAGTATGAATGATGAAAGGCGGGTCAAAAGAGGGATCACGGAGACCAGGAGGAGTATCATACCGTTACCACCTGAACAAACACGGGGAGGTCACCAAGTGGGAGAGTATTGGAGATCCCATTAGTCAGACGTTCCAGGGAAGGTACCAACCAACCTACAACCGGGAAAAGGAACCCCCATTAATAGCTCTGATCAATATCTCAGGGATTGGGAGGCCAACAGGGGGCATATGTCTAATTCAAAATGATACCAGTAACAGGGAACATATCGTAGGGTACAGCAATTGCCCACACAGTCTCAACCTCACCACAGGTGCACGAGTCACCATCCACTCTCATGATCCGAATAACACAGATGGGAGTTTGTGGGCCCAGTCCTGGGACCCGGAGGCAATATATCAGAAAGCAGCCTTTAACGGCACGTATTTCGTGTGCGGTCATAAAGCATATCCTTGGTTGCCCAGGCGATGGACAGGGTCCTGCTATATGGGATATGTGGTGCCATTTGTGCGACAGGTACGTACCTTGGCGGAAGTACATGCCTCCATACGAGATAAGCGAGCCATCACCCCCGCCGACAAGTTCTTTGGGGTCCTGGTGTTCCCAGTGGGGATAAAACGTCTCATGGACGAAGTACAGAACTTAGAAACGATATTGGAACAGGTAGCTAACCACACTGCTGAAGCTCTGGAGGGCATCATAGCTGAAATGGTAGCAATAAGGACCGTAGCCTTACAAAACCGAATGGCCCTCGATTACCTGTTAGCTGAGAAAGGGGGAACGTGTGCCCTGATAGGATCTGAATGTTGCACTTACATTCCTGATAGTTCAGAAAACATAACCAATCTTGCCGATCACATAAGGAGGGAGGTGAAGAAGTTATCCACACCAGCAAAAGAACTTAGCAGGTTTGATTGGCTTCTCGGTGGGTCTTGGAGATCCTATCTAATACATGGGGCAATTGTTCTCATCGTAATAATAATTACCTGTTGATTGATTGTTGGTTGCCTTAACCTCTGCTGTAAAGTAATGATGGCAAGGTTAGCAAACCCTCTTGTGGTCAAGGGTTCCCGGGTTATGATCCAACAAACTAAAGAACTACTCAACAATAATATGATTCTGGAAATGGAGTGTGAACGGATGAATGCAATACTCTCAGAATGATCCTAAATGTTATCATAGAATGATAAAAGGAAGGAATATGGATATCTGAACGGAATATATGGAATTAAGAACAGTAAAGTAAGCTGGATGTATAAAGCCATGGCAGAATAGCTGGGAGAATGTCAGATTGCAAATAGTGCAACATCAGCACAGTTAACAGTCTTTCTCAAGGTTTCAAGTTACTAATCCTGCCAATAACATAAATTGTAACATGAAATGAATATATGGATAAATCTGCAGAATTGCAAGGTCTCAGCTGGTAGTCACACCACTAAATTGAAACATTCAGAGGCAATGCTTCAGCTTTCGTAAAAACATCTCATATAGATTGACTAATGAGTGGCTGAGTTAGAATGTCAATCTAATTGTATTTTGTTATCTATTTTCAAAACTGTATAACTGTTGTCGCTTTACGATGGAACTTCACTTATCCGTAGGGAGTGTGTACGCTCGATCGAGAAAGTATATCTTCTGTCTGATAAGTCTTGCCGGCCGGTAAAATAAAGACTGCTTTGTTTAAAGCACAAGAGGTATTCGACTCAGTAATTTTACTGAACCAGATTGAGAGAAAAGAATCTACATTTACACAACTGTAGTGCGACCTTCCTGCTCCTATACTCAAATCCTCTCGCTATGAAGGCCAATATACCATTTGCTGCCTGCTGTACCTGCATGCCAACTTTCAATGACTGATGTGCCATGGTATCCAGGTCTCATTGCACCTCCCGTTTTCCTAATCTGTCACTATTCAGATAATATTTGGCCTTCCTGTTTTTGCCACCGAAGTGGATAACCTCACATATATCGACATTATACTGCATCTGTCATGCATTTGCCCACTCACCTAACCTGTCCAAGTCACCCTGCAGCCTCTTAGCACCCTCCTCAAAGCTCACACTGCCACCCAGCTTAGTGTCATCTGCAAACTTGGAGATATTACATTCAATTCCTTCGTCTAAATCATTAATATATATTGTAAATAGCTGGGGTCCCAGCACTGAACCCTGCGGCACTCCACTGGTCACTGCCTGCCATTCTGAAAAGGACCCGTTTATTCCTACTCTTGGCTTCCTGTCTGCCAACCAGTTCTCTACCCACGTCAATACATTACCCCCAATACTATGTACTTTAATTTTGCACACTAATCTCTTGTGTGGGACCTTGTCAAAAGCCTTTTGAAAGTCCAAATACACCACATCCACTGGTTCTCCCTTGTCCACTCTACTCGTTACATCCTCAAAAAATTCTAGAAGATTTGTCAAGCATGATTTCCCTTTCATAAATCCATGCTGGCTTGGACCGATCCTGTCACTGCTGTCTAAATGCACTGCTATTTCATCTTTAATAATTGATTCCAACATTTTCCCCACTACCAATGTCAGGCTAACTGGTCTAAAGTTCCCTGTTTTCTCTCTCCCTCCATTTTTAAAAAGTGGGGTTACATTAGTGACCCTCCAATTCATACGAACTGATCCAGAGTCTATAGAATGTTGGAAAATGACCACCAATGCATCTACTATTTCTAGGGCCACTTCCTTAAGTACTCTGGGATGCAGATGATCAGGCCCTGTGGATTTATTGGCCTTCAATCCCATCAATTTCCCTAACACAATTTGCTGATTAATAAGGATTTCCTTCAGTTCTTCCTTCTCGCTAGACCCTCGGTCCCCGAGTACTTCTGAAAGATTATTTGTGTCTTCCTTAGTGAAGACAGAACCAAAGTATTTGTTCAATTGGTCTACCATTTCTTTGTTCCCCATTATGAATTTCCTTGATTCTCACTGCAAGGGACCTACATTGTCTTCATTAATCTTTTTCTCTTCACATATCTGTTAAAGCTTTGGCAGTCAGTTTTTATGTTCCCTGAACTCTCATCCTCTATTTCCCCCCTCCTAATTAAACCCTTTGTCCTCCTCTGCTGAATTCTAAATTTCTCCCAGTCCTCAGGTTTGCTGCTTTTTCTGGCCAATTTATATGCCTCTTCCTTGGATTTAATACTATCCCTAATTTCCCTTGTTAGCCATGGTTGAGCCACCTTCCCAGTTTTATTTTTATGCCAGACAGGGATGTACATTTGTTGAAGTTCATCCATGTGATCTTTAAATGTCTGCCATTGCCTATCGGCCCTTTGTTTCCTGCCTGAGTAAATTTTAGATCCAACTTACCACTTTGCCTTGGATCCTATGGGCTTTTACTTTAGTGACCAGTCTGCCATATATTACCTTATCAAAAGCCTTGCAAAAATCCATATAAGACTACGTCAAACGCACTACCCTTATCAGCCCTCCTCGTTACTTCCTCAAAAAATTCAATCGAGTTAGTCAGACATGAGCTTCCCTTAACAAATCCATGCTGACTGTCCTTGATAAATCCATGTCTTTCTAAATGAAGATTTATCCTCACCCCCAGAATTTTTTCTTATAACTTTTCCACCACCAAGGTTAGCCTGCCTGGTCTGTAATTACTCGGTCTATCCATTTCTACACAAGAATATAAGAAATAGGAACAGGAGTAGGTGATTTGACCCCTTGAACCTGCTTTGCCATTCAGCAAGATCATGGCTGATCTGATCATGGCCTCAACTCCACTACCGTGTCCGCTCCCCATAACCCTTGACTCGCTTATCATTCAAAAAATATATCTCTTCCCCACCTTAAATATATTCAATGACCCAGCCTCCGCAGCTCTCTGGGGTAGAGAATTCCAAAGGTTCACGACCCTGAGAAAAAATTCCTCCTCATGTCCGTTTTAAATGGTCTCCCTTTTTAAACAACGGTACAATGTAAGCAGTCCTCCAGTTCTCTGCCACCACACCTGTAGCCAGAAAGGATTGGAAAATGATGGTAAGGGCCTCTGCTATTTCCTCTCTTGCTTCCCTTAACAGCCTGGGATACATTTGAACTGGACCTCAGGATGTATCCACTTTCAAAGATGCTAAACCACTAAATACTTCTCTCACGATGGATGGCTAACGAGGAAAATTAGGGATAGTGTTAAAACCAAGGAAGAGGCATATAAATTGGCCAGATAAAGCAGCAAAACTGAGCACTGGAAGAAATTTAGAACTCAGCAGAGGAGGACAAAGGGTTTAATTAGGAGGGGGAAAATAGAGGATGAGAGTAAGCTTGCAGGGAACATAAAAACTGACTGCAAAAGCTTCTATAGATATGTGAAGAGAAAAAGATTAGCGAAGACAAATGCAGGTCCCTTGCAGTGAGAATCAGGTGAATTTATAATGGGGAACAAAGAAATGGCAGACCAATTGAACAAATACTTTGGTTCTGTCTTCACTAAGGAAGACACAAATAACCTTTCGGAAATACTCGGGGACCGAGGGTCTAGCGAGATGGAGGAACTGAAGGAAATCCTTATTAGTCAAGAAATTGTGTTAGGGAAATTGATGGGATTGAAGGCCGATAAATCCCTAGGGCCTGATAATCTGCATCCCAGAGTACTTAAGGAAGTGGCCCTAGAAATAGTGGATGCATTGCTGGTCATTTTCCAACATTCTATAGACTCTGGATCAGTTCCTATGGATTGGAGGATAGCTAATGTAACCCCACTTTTTAAAAAAGGAGGGAGAGAGAAAACACGGAATTATAGACCGGTTAGCCTGCCTTCGGTAGTGGGGAAAATGTTGGAATCAATTATTAAAGATATAATAGCAGCGCATTTGGAAAGCAGTGACAGGATCGGTCCAAGTCAGCATGGATCTATGAAAAGCAAATCATGCTTGACAAATCTTCTAGAATTTTTTGAGGATGTAACTAGTAGAGTGGACAAGGGAGAACCAGTGGATGTGGTGTATTTGGACTTTCAAAAGGCTTTTGACAAGGTCCCACACAAGAGACTAGTGTGCAAAATTAAAGTACATGATATTGGGGGTAATGTATTGACGTGGATAGAGAACTGGTTGGCAGACAGGAAGCCAAGAGTAGGAATAAACGGGTCCTTTTCATAATGGCAAGCAGTGACTAGTGGGGTACCGCAAGGGTCAGTGCTGGGACCCAAGCTATTTGCAATATACATTAATGATTTTGACGAAGGAATTGAATGTAATATCTCCAAGTTTGCAGATGACACTAAGCTGCGTGGCAGTGTCAGCTGTGAGGAGGATGCTAAGAGGCTGCAGGGTGACTTGGACAGGTTAGGTGAGTGGGCAAATGCATGGCAGATGCAGTATAATGTAGATAAATGTGAGGTTATCCACTTTGGTGGCAAAAACAGGAAGGCAGAATATAATCTTAATGGTGACAAATTAAGAAAAGGAGAGGTGCAGTGAGACCTGGGTGTCATGGTACATCAGTCATTGAAAGTTGGCATGCAGGTACAGCAGGCAGTGAAGAAGGCAAATGGCATGTTGGCCTTCATAGCGAGAAAATTTGAGTATCGGAGCAGGGAGGTCTTACTGCTGTTGTACAGGGCCTTGGTGAGGCCATACCTGGAATATTGTGTTCAGTTTTGGTCTCCTAATCTGAGGAAGAACATTCTTGCTATTGAGGGAGTGCAGCGAAGGTTCACCAGACTGATTCCCGGAATGGCAAGACTGACATATGAAGAAAGACTGGATCGACTAGGCTTATACTCATTGGAATTTAGAAGAATGAAAGGGGATCTCATAGAAACATATAAAATTCTGATGGGATTGGACAGGTTAGTTGCAGGAAAAATGTTCCCGATGTTGGGGAAGTCCAGAACCAGGGGTCACAGTCTAAAGACAAGGGGTACGCCATTTAGAACCGAGATGATGAGAAACCTCTTCACTCAGAGAATTATGAACCTGTGGAATTCTCTACCACCGAAAGTTGTTGAGGCCAATTCGTTAGATATATTCAAAAGGGAATTTGATGTGGCCCTTACGGCTAAAGGGATCAAGGGGTATGGAGAGAAAGCAGGAATGGGGTACTGAAGTTGCATGATCAGCCATGATCATATTGAATGGTGGTGTAGGCTTGAAGAGCCGAATGGCCTACTCCTGCACCTATGTTTCTATGAGTGTTTTTGTGACTGGAAGGCTGTTTCCAGTGGGGTTCCGCAGGGCTCAGTACTAGGTCCCTTGCTTTTTGTGATATATATCAATGATTTAGACTTGAATGAAGAGGGTATGATTAAAATATTTGCAGATGATACAAAAATTGGCTGTGTGGTTGATAATAAAGAAAGCTGTAGACTGCAGAAACATATCAATGGACTGGTCAGGTGGGCAGAACAGTGGTAAATGGAATTCAATCCGGAGAAGTGTGAGGTAATGCATTTGGGGAGGGCTAACAAGGCAAGGGAATGACCAATAAATGGTAGAACACTGAAGCGCAGAGGAACAAAGGGACCTTGGAGTGCCTGTCCACAGATCCCTGAAGGTAGCAAGACAGGTAGATAAGGTGGTTAATAAGGTATATGGAACACTTGTCTTTATTAGCTGAGGCATAGAATACAAGAGCAGGGAGGTTGTGCTTGAATTGTATAAAACACTAGTTAGGCCACAGCTAGAATACTGCGTGCAGTTCTGGTCACCACATTACAGGAAAAATGTGAATGCACTAGAGAGGGTATAGAGGAGATTGACAAGGATATTGCCTGGAATGGAGAATTTTAGCTATGAGTAAATATTTGATAGGTTGAAGTTTTTTTTGGAACTGAGGAGGCTGAGAGGAGACCTTATTGAGATGTATAAAATTATGAGGGGCCTAGATAGAGTGGATAGGAAGGACCTATTTCCCTTAGAGAGGTCAACAACCAGGGGGCATAGATTTCGAGTAATTGGTAGGAGGCTTAGAGGGGATTTGAGGGGAATTTTTTTCACCCAGAGGGTGGTGGTGGTCTGGAACTCACTGCCTGAAAGGGTGGTAGAGGCAGAAACCCTCACCACATTTAAAAAATACTTGGATATGCACTTAAAGTGCCATAACCTACAAGGCTACGGGTCAAGAGCTGGAAAGTTGTTCCGTTTCCTTGTTACGTTGTTTTATGCCCGTTATTTAAGTCAACTGTTGCTCCGTCCGTCACCATCAGTGTTTTTGATTCTTTATCACAACTAATGTCGCCCGAGTCCCTGTAATACAGGCCTTGCCGTCCCTCAGCCTGTTGTCCTTGATATGAGGCTGCGTTACCCCACGTTGTTTCCACGAGCACCAGAGACCTGCAAAAAAAACAATATTTCCTGGTCGTCACTGGTTAGTTAGTGACCGTGCTTTTTTAACTGGGTCCAGTGTTTCCACTTGCCGATGCCCCTTATAACTACGCAGGAACACGTGTCACTTACCATCCTCACCATCACCTGATTGGTCCCTTTGGGGTATTTGGACCTTCTGTTCCTTGCTGTCGTTCTCGAAGTCCTTGATTACTTGCTGAGCTCTAGCCTGTGCTTTTAAGTCATGTAACTGCTTACAGAGTTCCATCACAAACCTCCATATCCTGTCATATAAGGTCCTACGTCCTCGCTTCCTGTAACCAAGACCTCTGGCAGCCTCATTGCCCTTCCAGTCTTTAGTTCAAAGGATGTCAGTCCTGTCGTTCAACCAGGGGTTGCCCTGAGCGTCATCAGTACTCTGGGTAACATCTCTACCCATCCCTTTCCAGTTTCCTCGATGGTTTTAGTTTGGGCTGTTTTTAAGGTCCTATTCATTCGTTTCCCCAATCCGGAGAATTCCGGATGGTATGGGATATGGTACCTTTGCCTAATCGCTAGTAAAGCGCAGAACTGTTTCATCACCTTTCCTGTGAATTGGGGACCTCGATCTGAGTCCAGCTGCCGTGGCATTCCCCATCGGGGTATTATTTCTTCTGCTAGGATCCTGGCCACGGTTTCTGCTGAACAATTTCTAGTGCCGAAAGCTTCTACCACTTCGTAAACTGGTCTATTATAACTGGGCTATATGTCTTTCCCGTGTTGCTGGGTAATGGTCCTGTAAAATCTATTTGCAAGTTTTCCCAGGGTCCTTTCGGTCAGGGTTGATGTCCCATTCTGACCTTTACTTTCCCCCCTGGGTTATATTTTGCGCATGTCAGGCACCTTCTACAGTGGTCCTCTATATCTCTACCCATTCCCTTCCACCACCAGCATCTGGACATCGAGCTTATCATGTTGGTTCTACCTGTGGACACACCCATGGTATAAATTTAATCAGCTCCCCTGGGTGCATTCCGGAGCCACCACATTCCCATCTTTCCTCCATACCCCGTCGGTCCCTTGTTGGGCCCTTCTCTGCTTCCACCCCTTCTTTTCTTGTGGAGTGGCTTCTCCCTGTACCTTAAGCATATTTACTTCCTCAGGCCCGATTGTAGATGCTCCGACCTGGGCTTCCCCAGCCTGTGTACCTGTCTCCGCCACTCGCTTGGCTGCCCTCGTCTGCCCATGCATTTCCCTCTTGGTGTTGATCGGTAATGTTTATGTTGACCTTTATTATCGCACACTCCTGGGGTAGGAGGGAGGCTTCCACTAATTGTTTAACAATCTCCTCATGTTTAATTGGCCCTCCTCCTGAGGTCATGTGTCCTTGTCTGCTCCAGGCTATCATATAATCATGCACTACTCCAAAAGCATATTGACTGTATAGATGTTTACTCTATAGCCAATCTCAGAGCCTCAGTGAGAGTCACTAATTGAGCTACTTGAGCTGATAGGCCCCCTTCTAACCGTCCTTCCCTTCTAACCTGTCTGCTGCTATCTACCACGACCCATCCTGTCCGTGGTGTCCCGCTGATATAGCGCCGTGACCCATCTACGTATAGATCCATGTCTGCCTCCTCAAGCCTGACTACTTCCCTCGCCTTCTCCTGTCGGGCTACACTGCTGCTCCTCTCCCTGCATAATGATCCACCCGGCAAGGTTGTTACAGTTGTCTTTTATTATTGTTACCGTCCCGTTGGGGGGTAAGAGCATTGCTTCCCACCTTGCCCTTCGCGTGTCAGATACCGGTTTTAACCTTTCTGTGTTAAGCAAATCTACTAGTATGCTGGGTATGTGTCCCGACATTACTATGCCACTGGCCTATGCCTGTCCCCATGTAATGATCTTTACTCTGGTGGGTATAGATGTGGAAGGGTCTATTCTGGTCGGGTAATCCCATGGCTGGAGCACTTGTGAGAGCTTGTTTTAACCTTACAACCACAATTTCCTGATCTGGGCATTTCTGCAGTAGTTGAATAGCCCTAGTACCTGTCTGACCCCTTTCACGGTTCCTGGCCTGGGCATTGATTGAATTGCTCCCTTTCTGTCCTCGGCTATCTGTCTCTTCCCTTGTGATATTATGTATCCTACATATGTTACTTCGCTCCTTCCTACCTGCACTTTCCTAGGATTTATTTTTAATCCTGCACTCTGTAGAGCTCCTAGCACTGTAGTTAAAGCTAGTACGTGTTGTTGTTCTGTACTGGAGGCAATAAGGATATCATCCACATACTGCAAAAGGGTGTTCCCTTATTTGCCTGTTGGGAGCCTCGCCTTCCTGCGCCTCCTACCTTATTGCAGCTATCTTCTCCTTTTGTTCTAACTTTAACTCTTCTACATGTTCTGCCCATTCCAAAATTTCATCGTAGTCATCCCCTACCTTAAATCCTAACTTAATTATCCTTTGATGTGCTTCTCCTAGCCCGTCTTTAAACATTTTCAAGAATGCTGCATCATTTTTGTCGGGGTCATTCGCCCCGGAGGGTCTTTGTTTTCAATCCACTTTCGTTCCCTGTATTCCCCTAACCTTTCGTCTGCCTCTTGAGTCACATTCAGTATCCTACTCCAATTTGTTCTAATTGGTCCCCAGCAACCTTCCATCCCGTATTTGAGGAATTCCAATCTTTGCATCTTTGCTAGATTCCCCTCTTCCCCTATTATTACATAGGCTTGCTCTGTTTTATTCTTATTCTGACTATCCCACCATTTCCTCTGTCTGTCAGGTGAGTCTTCTGGCTGCCATCCTTGCTTTTTCATTTCTTTTATTAAGAATCCCAAATTCATAATGCCCAGTATAAACATCTGCCAATGAAAAGGGTTAACTCCTTTGCAGGTTTGTAAGAAGGCCTGACGTCATTACATGACTTCGCGTAATTTTTCAAACCTTTCCCGATATAAGAATTTTTTTCTAAGTCTTTGTGCCTTCAAAACTTGCTTAGAAATTAGGAATCCATTAAAACAGCAGAAATCATTCATAAGACTGTCATTATTAGCTTTAAATAAAACATCCTCATCGGGAAAGACAGCATTTTGGATTAAACTCCAAATGTTTCTAAACTTCCAATTCAAATACTTGCCAAAGATTTTTTTTTAAATGTGAGAATCATGTATTCATATTGGCTTTAAAAAAAAAGTGACACTACATAAGACAGTGCTTTTTAAACGTTCAAATTGATTTAAAACGAGACCACACATTTTTAATAGCTATTTTGTTATAGCTATACTGAGCAAATCTTGTGTTTAATTTCTCTCGGCACAAAAGCTAAAACTTCTGTGCTGGTTTCATCTTTTTAAAAAATTGTCCTCTCAGCAACATATTTTCTAATTCCCAGTTTTTTTTCCTTCCTTTGCTGAGTTCGCATAGCTTTTCCCCTAGTTATCTCCAAAACCCTCTCCTGCTTGTTTAGACTGTACGGGACTTTTCCTCGATAAGCACCGTCCATTTTAAAAAGGTTTTCAAACCCGAAATTTAAATCTCCTTACTGCAGTGAAACTTTCTCATAATTTAAAATCATCATCAACATAGAGTGTCTTTTATATCTCTCCCAATATTCACACCTTAAAACAAAGCTGAAATTTCACTCTGGCCATTATGAAAATTCAACTATCATTGGTTAATTACTCTCCAATTAAACCAATATCTTTTCCACAGCCAATATCAACTAGTATCCAGTAAGTTACATCTTTTTCCGTTTAAATCTCCTTTCTTCAAATTAGTTTTTGTATCTAACAAACATTTTACATAGATGGCTTGTGTCTCTGTGAATTTGTTAATTTAAACTTCATAAGACAATCACAAACACTTTTTTCCCCCAATTAAATGTTCAAATTGTTTTCCTTTTAGCAGGCTAGCTTCAAGGTTGCATCTTTATATTTTGATAAAAACAAGCTGTCCTTTGTGAATTTAATACAGCTTATACTATGTTTTTTCCAGCAACATATTCAACAGTCAAGAAAGCTTCCACGCGAACACTTTCACTTAAAGACACCAAATATTCATTCAATACAGCTTATCCTATGTTTTTTTTCAACAACTTAATGCATGCCATTTTTCGTCTGGGTACGTTTACCGCTCCACCAGATTACGTGTATGTTTCCAAGCCCTTGGACCCCTCTAACGTCCGGCCGGACTAACAATACTGCTTGCCTCCCTAATCTGGTTCCTCCACAATTTAAGTGTTTAGTTTTCATTTTTTCGTCTTTCTTGCTAGCATTTATACCCGGGACCCTTTTGATCCATATCTCAGAGACCCCCCTTGGACTTCATTTTATCCCACTGGCCAGTTTTCCTAAACATCCTGGGCTCCCATCCCCCTTTTAGGTTATATTCTTTCTTGTTCAGGCAATACACCTATCCCCAATCTTGGTTTTCGTCCTTCCATGGTTCACTATAACTTTGTTCTACAGATTGTCCCCTTCTAGTTCTTTATACAGATTACCTCCTTCCCCGTCAACGCTACAGCTGCAGGTGGTACAAAAAACATACTCACTGCCATTGCTAGCTGTCACATCATCCAGGTCAGAGGATCTGTACCCTGCTTGCAGCGTCAATTGTTGGGGTAAAAGGAAGACCTCTCTCCCTCGAGGCGGACTACCTGATATAGGTAATCGACACCTCGCCCGCGTCCTCTGTTTAACGACCACGGAATCAAACAAACGAAACTTTCAGTTCAGCCGGCTTTATTTCGAGAATGCAAGGGAAAATTCAATCGTGGAACCTTCAAAGCACAAGAGGTTTCAAATACAATTTATATAGTTTTTGGAGGGGGAGGCTACCCTCCTACAAAATCATCGATAGGTCTATTGTATCAGCGGAGTTACAGTGATTTGTCGAATCTTATCAGACTGGCTCTGACTGGTACATGCAATTGTCCATCTCCCATCATATGTTAATTGAGTTTGTTCAGTGATGTGCACTTTGCCTTAGTCTATATGACGCCTGAAGTAACCATTCCAAAATACTGGCTTTCTTATCTCTTCCTCAGAGACTTCTAATCAAAATGTTATGAATATGCAACTGCTGACCTCTACTGTCTTGTTATTTGTTACTAAGGTTAAGGATGGTTCATTAACCATCACGGTTAATTGGTTATAAGTGCTCTTTACATACATAAGCAAATGTTACATACAATAGGCAATTATAATCCATACCATCAACGATTCTTCAGCCTCTCCTAATACTGATTAGTTCACTACCTTCAGCATTGTGTTGTGACCACCTATCTGTCTGCTCGTTGCCTGCTGCAACTCTATATCCCTTACAATTTTTTATTTTTATATAATACTTTGATACTATATTATTATTTGGAGAGTGCAAAATGTGTGACAATTTGGGAAGTGAAAAAGTGGCCGAGGAGCTCCTCCTAGAGTCGCAGTGTAGATTTCGTCCCCTCCGGGGCACAATGGACATGATTTTTGCAGCGTGACAGCTGCGGGAAAAATGCAGGGAACAGCACCAGCCCTTATACACGGCCGCCTTCGACCTTACAAAGGCCTTTGACACTGTCAACCGCGAGGGCCCATGGAGCATCCTCCTCCGTTTCGCATGCCCCCAAAAGTACATCACCATGCTCCGCCTGCTCTACGACGACATGCAAGCCGTGATCCTTACCAACGGATCCATCACAGACCTAATTCATGTCTGGACCGGGGTCAAGCAGGGCTGCGTCTTTGCCCCAACCCTCTTCTCAATCTTCCTCACTGCCATGCTCCACCTCACAGTTGATAAGCTCCCCGCTGGAGTGGAACTAAACTACAGAACCAGTGGGAAACTGTTAAAACTTCGTCATCTCCAGGCCAGGTCCAAGACCACTCCAACCTCTGTCGTCGAGCTACAGTACGCGGACGACGCCTGTGTCTGTGCACATACACACAGAGGCTGAACTCCAGGACATAGTCGACGTATTTACTGAGGCGTATGAAAGCATAGGCCTCATGTTAAACATTAATAAGACAAAGGTCCTACACCAGCCTGTCCTCGCCGCACAGCACTACCCCCCCAAACATCAAGATCCACGGCGTGGCTCTGGACAATGTGGACCACTTCCCCTATCTCGGGAGCCTCCTATCAACAAGAGCAGGCATTGATGATGAGATCCAACACCGCCTCCAGTGCACCAATGTAGCCTTCGGTCGCCTGAGCAAAAGAATGTTTGAAGATCAGTCCCTCAAAACTGTCACCAACTCATGGTCTACAGGGCTGTAGTAATACCCGCTCTCCTGTATGGCTCAGAGACGTGGACCATGTACAGTAGACACCTCAAGTCGCTGGAGAAATACCACCAGCGATGTCTCCGCAAGATCCTGTAAATCCCCTGGGAGGACAGACGCACAAACGTTAGCGTCCTCGTCCAGGCCAACATTCCCAGCATTGAAGCACTGACCACACTTGATCAGCTCCGCTGAGCAGGCCACATTGTTCGCATGCCAGACACGAGACTCCCAAAGCAAGCACTCTACTCGGAACTCATCCACGGCAAACGAGCCAAAGGCGGGCAGAGGAAATGTTACAAGGACACCCTCAAAGCCTCCCTGATGAAGTGCGACATCCCCATTGACACCTGGGAGTCCTTGGTCATAGACCGCCCTAAGTGGAGGAAGTGCATCCGGGAGGGCGCTGAGCACCTCGAGTCTCATCGCCGAGAGCATGCAAAAATCAAGCGCAGGCAGCAGAAGGAGCGTGCGGCAAACCAGGATCCCTGCCCACCCTTTCCCTCGAACTATCTGTCCCACCTGTGACAGAAACTGTGGTTCTCATATTGGACTGTTCAGCCACCTAAGAACTCATGCTAAGAGTGGAAGCAAGTCTTCCTCGATCCAGAGGGACTGCCTATGATGATGACAACTCTATATCCTTTACAATTTCTTATTTTTATATAATACTTTGATACTATATTACTGTTTGGAAAGTGCAAAATGTGTGACAATTTTGGAAGTGAAAAAGTGGAGTTGGTTCAATGACCTTTCATCAGAATTAGAAGATGTTGGAAATGTACAGCTTTTAAGCACGTGCAGAAGCAGGAAAAAGAGGGGGCAGGCAAGTAACAAAAGAGAAGGCCTGTAATAGGGTGGAAGGCAGGAGTGATTACATTACAAAAGTGATGATGGTGCAAAACAAAAAATGGGTCTTGAGGAGGTGTAAATAGATACAGCAGAATAGCAGAGGTGATGGGGAAATGGAAAATCTGGCAAAGAGAATACTTCCATTGCCCAGAAATGTGGCAGAGAAAGGTAGTTAGACCCCAGGGATGTGGACCACCCCGTGAAATAAAGAGGGGAAGAAAGATGGGATTAAGAGAGAGGGATAAAAGAGACAGAAAAAAAAAGTTTAAAAAGAAAACACATTTTTAGATCAACAAAAATTGACATTTGTAGGAATGAGACTGCACACTTGTAAAAGTTGATTTTCAGTGCCAGCGAGGTTGTTTGGCAGTAATTAAGAATTATCACACCATTAAAAATGTACTTACATGGGAATAGACAAGCCCTAACACATTCTGGCATGTTTAGTGGTATATATTACATGAATACAGCAACTTCACGCCCGTACACGGATTTCAATGCCGAGTCTTTGGGCCAGATACTGGCATACCGCAGCTTCTGAAGAAGCAAGGCAACTTAGACAGCAACTTTCTGATTTCCACATTTAACTGCGCATGTGCGGTCGCTGGACATTGCTGTCCGATTTACACTTCAAGAACGGTGAGTGGCGTTAGCTTCACCGTTATGTCTACCACAAAATCTGGTTCATTGTGTTCCCAGCAACTTGTGGTGTCAATTTGCCACTGGAGGATTTGGGGAGCGCAACTGTCTAACTTATGGCATTCGGCATCAATATTACCATTGCAGTGAATTCTGGGCCAAAAGCAGGACAAAGACATAGTAAAACAAAAGCTCAATACTGCAGATGCTGGACATCATAAATTAAAACAGAAAATGCTAGTAATGCTCAGCAGGTCAGACAGCATCTGTGGAGAGAGAAACAGAATTAACGTTTTGGGTAGATGACCTTTCGTCAGAACCTTGAGTGATTTTCTCATATCCTTTTAAATCATTTTTGACACTTCTAACAATTAACTACAACTGATTGAACAGATCACAGTGCCAGCACTATCTGGTTACGCCATGTGTGTAGACATTTAGGGCCCAAGTTTCCACATGATTTGCACCTGATTTTTAGGAGCAACTGGTGGAGAACGGACTATCTTAGAAATCGCAATTCTCCACATTTTTTTTTCTGCAGTTCTAGTCAGTTAGAACAGTTTCACTTTGGAACAGAATTTTTTCTTCAAAAGGGGGCGTGTCCGGCCACTGACGTCTGATTTGAAAGTTTCCACAGTGAAAACGTACTCCAAACTAACTTAGAATGGAGCGAGTGAAGATTTTTGTAGAACTGAAAAAACCTTGTCAACACATTAAAAAATCAGGCGCAGGTTACAAATTAGGCGTCCAGAACGAGGTGGGGGGGAAGGGAAGTCATTAAATTCTATAATAAATCCTTATTTATACTTATACAAATATTATACAAATAAATCCAACCTGAATAAAAATTTATAAGCAAAGAAAAGATTAAATAAACCATCTTCCTACCTGTGTGAAAGTGCTTCAGTCAGGGAGAATGCTGCAGGAAGCCTCACAAGTTGAGGCAGCCGTTCCCGCGGGGGGGGGGGGAGGGAGGGAGTGCGGGCCCGACCGACCGACCGAACGCAGCGGGGGGGGAGGAAGCCGTTCCAGACGGCGGGCGGGGGGGGGGGGAGAGGCCGTCGGGAAACGGCTGCCTCAACTTTCTGAGGCTTCCTGCAGCCTTCTCACTGCTGCAAGAAGCCTCAGTGCTGATGGGCAATGTGCTTTTACTAAAAAATGTTCAAAAATTAAACAGCTACAAAGAACTACAAAAATGGCCGAGTGCCAATGTTTCCTTCACACTGCGCGTGCGCGAACGCTCCAACGCGCACGCGCAGGGTTGCCGGCAGGAAAAAAACTAATTTAAATAGTACCCGCCCCCTTCCCACTTACAAAATCGGCGCGAGTGTAGGCTCCGCCCCCCTGGGCGCCGCGCCAAACAGACAAGGAGCTGCAGGGCGCTCCAGAATCACGCGTTTTTTTTCCGGCGCCGTTTTCGGCACGAAAAACGGGCGCCCAGCTCGGAGGGGCGCCTGTTTTTTATCGTGTGGAAACTTGGGCCCATAGCAGCAGCACTGTGCATGACATCACATATGTTGCTTTTGCAAACAACCTGAGCTTTTGATTAGCTGTGTAAATTTTCTGAGGCATAAAATATGACCTTTAGTGCACTTTGCATTATGGTGACAACACTGGATGAAAAGAAGTATTTGGCTGTTCTTGATGAATTCTTACAAATTAGGCTTGCCTATGTCATAGGTTTAAATATTTTGCAATATATGTGACCATAATTTTGTCACATACATTAATGCATTAATGAGTCATTAATGCAACGGAAACCTACCTTCCTTCTTTACAGTTTATTTTACATTTATAAAGTTGAGTGTCTTTTAACAATTAAAACATTCCATTAAGAACTCCATTTGCTTCATAAACCACCTTTGAGAACCTTAGCACTAAACAATTTAGCTGAATTCTTACGGTCAAGACTTCTGTAATAAACAGTTGAGTGTTGCAAAACAATTTTCCTATGAAGACTGTTTCGCAGTGTGAGTCATTGTTTTGCTTGTGTTTGGTTGAGTTATTAACACAATTCACACCATTCTGTTTTAAAGTTCTTTGATAATTGTTTAATATCAAATCAGTTGTGGGATAATTTTGTTTGTGGGATAACTTTTGATCTAAGAAAGAAAAAACGGTTTGCATTTACTCCATGTCTTTTGCAACATCGGGACATTACAAAGCACTTTACAGCCAATGAAGTGTAGTCTGTTATAATGTAGGAAACATAGCAGCCCATTTGCGCACAGCAAACTCCCACAAGCAGCCATGTGATAATGACCAGATAATCTGATTTAGTGATGTTGGATGAGGGATAATGTTGACTAAGATATTGGGGAGAACTCCCCTGCTCTTCTTAAAATAGTGCTATGGGATCTTTTATGTTCATCTGAGAGGGTAGATGGGGCCTCAGTTGAACGTCTCATCCGAAAGGCGTCACCTCCAACAGTGTAGCACTTCCTCAGTACTGTATTGGAATGGCAGCCAGATTTTGTGCTCAAGTCTCTCCAGTCCTACACTCTTCTCTCAAACCTGTTTATATTGACATCCCACTTAGGCTGAAGTTCCAGTCCTATTCCGCATGTTAATACCTGTCATGTATGTACATTCTGTTTGTAGCCACCAGATGGCATCATTGTTAGAGGCCGCTGAGCAGCACGCACATGGTGCTGCTCAGGTACAAAAGGCCAGCCATTTTAAGAGTCAGGCACTTTGGGCCTAAATAAAGCAGAGCCTTGCTTAGTTAAATAGTACTCAGTTTAAACCTTTATTGCATACATAACAATACCAAAAGCTTACTGTTTATGACATGATTTTTTTTTTAAAGTCCCTTACAACATTAAATATTTATCACGCTTTCTCTGTTGGCTACCCCTTCCTGCTGAGGTTAGTTCTTACCTGGCTATGCTGGAAGACGCTGACACAGGAGTAGGTGGTACCCAGATCAATGCCTGCTACTGGGTTCGTTTTGGAGCTCGTGGCTGTGGGAGATTAAAGGGAAACTACGGACACTCAGTGACTTGTGTCAGGCTGGCTGCTGGCGGTGATGGAATTACCAGAAATAAGCCAGTTAGCAAAGCGGAGTCAGTCAGTTGAGGCAACTAAATATAGTTGGCATCCGCCTGGGAGACCTATGTAGGGGTCCGAGGTCCAGAACGTCCCCAGCAACAAGGGCAGGATATTGACATTAAATCACAGTCACCGACGGTCAGTTTGCGCTTTCTGGAGGTTGACAGCACTGACGGTGTGTTTAGGACATCCAGTAACCAGCAGTAATGCAATAGTTGATCCTATAAATCCCCTGGGAGGACAGATGCACCAACATTAGCGTCCTCGACCAGGCCAACATCCCCAGCATTGAAGCACTGACTACACTTGATCAGCTCCGCTGGGCAGGCCACATTGTCCGCATGCCAGATACGAGACTCCCAAAGCAAGTGCTCTACTCCGAACTCCTTCACGGCAAACGAGCCAAAGGTGGGCAGAGGAAACGTTACAAGGACACCCTCAAAGCCTCCCTGATAAAGTGCCACATCCCTATTGACACCTGGGAGTCCCTGGCCAAAGACCGCCCTATGTGGGGGAAGTGCATCCGGGAGGGTGCTGAGCACTTCGAGTCTCATCGCCGAGAGCATGCAGAAATCAAGCGCAGGCAGCGGAAAGAGCGTGCGGCAAACTAGTCCCACCCACCCCTTTCCTCAACGACTATCTGTCCCACCTGTGACAGGGACTGCGGTTCTCGTATTGGACTGTTCAGCCACCTAAGGACTCATTTAAGATTGGAAGCAAGTCCTCCTCGATTCCGAGGGACTGCTTATGATGATGAATATTTGAAACTGCTTATTTCCATAGGTACATTTTGTATTAATATCCAGATAGGACTGTATTTCGCTTCCAAATCCAAGCATCGATTAGCCAAATGAGCCTAAATCTAGATCTGAAGCACCCTATTTGGAAGCATGCATGCAAGCTCAAAATCTCTCTCAAGGCCAATTTTATTTTCTCAAGGTCAAAATACATTTCCATTGCTTGGTTGATAGCAGAAACATCTTAACCTGCTTTATGTCATTGTGGTTGACAAGGAGCAAATCCCATGATCCCAAAACCTATTAACATGGATCTTGCACTGCTGAGATTTCAAACAGGATTGGCCACTCACTGCACAGCAGCAGTTAGGCTGTTGCTTACATACAGGAACATTATTCTTAACAAAACCTAGAATGAGAAGAAAGAAGAGATAAAAGGAAAACAAAGTGAGGGGTTGGGCCGGGAAATTATAGAGATTTAGCCTTAAATGGAACAGTCAGTGACAATCCATGGACTCGATCTTCAAGCTTGAACTGAAAAGCCTTCTGGAGCAGGTAAGATAACCAAAAAAGCTGACTAGCAGACTTCCATCACAGGATCCAAAATCAGACTGCTTCCTTCCCTGAAGCATAACCAAAAACAACCACAGACTTTATCAGATACCTCCTCATTTTCAAACGGTAACTAAATCCTTCTATCCACTCTTGGAATACGATAGTTAGCTTTTTTTGGTAAAAGCACCATCCTTAATGCAATCACTAGCATGTTCCTAATTACTTAGATCATGGAATCTGACCCAAAAATACAGACCTGATCTTAAAAAGTACAACTGAGGTATTTGATCTGTTTCATTACTTGTGTGATATGCTCCCAAAACGTTCTTACATTTGGGTAATCTCACGCATCTGCAAAAACATATCATCTTGCATAACATGATTGATAACAACCATTCAAGTCGCAATCCAGAGATTTGAGCACAGTGCAGTATTGAGGGAGTGCTGCACTGTCAGATGAGATGTTAAACCGAGGCCCTGGCTGCCGAATTTCCTATATTGCAATGGTGACTATACTTCAAAAGTACTCCATTAGTTGTAAAGCGCTTTGGGATGCCCTGAGCTCATGAAAGGCGCTTTATAAATGCAAGTCTTTCTTTATCCAGTAATATATTGACATTAAACTACTTCATCATAAAGTTTGTATGGGAGTCAATAACTTAACCCTTGATGGACGTGACCACAAAAAAACAACCCCTTTAATCAAAAGGAACATCAGGTAATTCAGCATTCTGTGAAAATTCCAGCTTGGAAATAATTGGTCCATGCGACTATCAGATTTTTAGAAAAACCTGCTTTATTAAAAAAAATAAAGAGTTGCATTTATATAATGCCTTTCACAATGTTCCAAAGTGCTTTAGAGCCAATTAAGTACTTTTGAAGTGTAATCACTGTTGCTGTTTGGGTGTTACTTAGCTGGAAAACACTTAATCAGGAGACAATTTTTTTTAAGCTTAGTCAGTGACATGTATTTAACCACAATGTAACACCACTGTATTACTGTATACACTCAACCTAGCTGCACACCTTGGCCAATAGGGGTGAACTTGTGGGAGACACTCCTTACCTGATCGCACGGGTATAAAAAGGGAGGTCCCACGCAGGGTCATCATCTTTGGAGCCCTGTGAATAAAGAGTTAAGGTCACAGAATGGCCTTGTCCCCAGAATGTACCTCGTGTGCTTTCATGCTGTAGAGTAAGGACTTTACATTGGCGACGAGAAACGGGAATTCACGGCCCACGAGAATGGCCACCGGTAGCACAGAGGAACGGTACTGTGTTGGGGAAGACTGGGACGATTTTGTCGAGAGGCTTCAGCAAAGCTTCGTTATGAAAGAATGGCTGGGGGATGCAGCGGCCGACAAGCGAATGGCTCATCTTTTGATCAGCTGCGGACCAAAGACTGACGCGCTCATGAAGGACTTACTAGCACCCGAAAAGCCGGCAGACAAAACCTTTGAAGAACTTAGCAAACTGATCGGGGAGCACCTCAAACCGGCGAGTAGCATACATATGGCCCGACACAGATTCTACACCCACCGACATCGTGAAGGACAGAGCATACCGGACTTCGTAGCGGACCTCCGGCATTTGGCCAGCCTCTGTAAGTTCACAGACGCCTGCAGTGGGGGAGATGCTAAGGGACTTCTTTATCGAGGGCATCGGTCATGCGGGAATTTTCCGCAAATTAATTGAGACCAAGGATTTAACCTTGGAAGCGGCGGCGTTGATGGCTCAAACTTTCATGGCGGGGGAGGAAGAGATGAAAATAATATACATGTGCAATTCTGCCTCTAACACGGCGATGGATCATGGAGTCAACATCATCAGTGCGACTCAGAGCCCTGCAGACAGGGCAGTCCGACACTCCCCAGGCAGCAATAGACCCCAGAGTAGGACTTCAACAGAGACAATGGCAGGCTGAACGGACATTCACGCCATCACAGTGGACAATGCGGCCCGGGATGGGGCCATTGACACCCACTAATAGGGTACTTAAGAGCAATTAAAGGGACAGTCAGCGCGGAATGCCTGGCCATAGTCCCTTTGTTCTCAACAATGGAAACTTTAACTCATGCTGGAAGTGTGGGGGAAAACACTCGGCTAGATCTTGCAGATTTCAACAGTTTGTCTGCAGGAACTGCAATCTCAGTGGCCACTTAGCTCGAATGTGCAGAAAGTCTGCAACCAGGCTAATATATGAGGTGGATGGACCAGAAGAGGGTTCTTTGCGGCAGGATGACTTTTGGGGCAAATCGATGGACGCCGAGGTTCAGCGGGCCCATGTGGCGAATATTCACAGTTCATACACCAGAATGCCACCAATGATGATGAGGGTTTTATTAAACGGTATCCCTGTATGCATGGAGCTGGACACTGGGGCCAGCCAGTCACGCATTCAGCAATTTGAGAAGCTATGGCCACTTAAAGCCAGTAGACCCAAATTAACATGTATTGAGACACATTTACAGACTTGCACTAAAGAAATCATTCCGGTGCTAGGCAGTGCAATGTTGGCTGTCACACACAATGGGTTAGTGAATCGGTTGCCGCTCTGGATTGTCCCGGGCAATGATCCCGCACTATTGGGGAGGAGCTGGTTAGCCGAGATGAACTGGAAATGGGGGGATGTTTACGCAATGTCATCCGTGGAGCGAAGGTCGTGCTCACAAGTCCTACAACAATTAGATTCACTACTCCAACCTGGCGTCGGGACTTTCAAAGGCACTAAAGTAGTGATACACATCACTCCGGACACCAGGCCAGTGCACCACAAAGCCAGAGCGGTGCCGTATGTTATGTGGGAAAAGATCGAGAGCGAATTGGACCGGCTGTTGAGATAGGGCATCATCCCACCTGTTGAATTCAGTGACTGGGAAAGCCCCATCTTCCCGTCCTAAAAGCGGATGGCTCTGTCAGGATCTGTGGCGACTACAAGGCCACCATCAATTGGGTGTCCCTACAAGATCAATACCCGCTCCAGAGAGTGGAGGACTTCTTCGCCACGCTGGCAGGCGGCAAGCTGTTCACCAAGCTGGACCTCACTTCAGCCTATATGACCCAGGAACTGGCCAACGAATCTAACCTACTGACCACCATCACCACGCACAAGGGACTGTTCATTTATAACAGGTGCCCGTTTGGCATTCGATCAGCGGCTGTGATTTTTCAATGAAACATGGAAAGCCTACTCAAATCCATTCCTGGAACGATCGTATTCCAGGACGACATCCTCATCACGGGTCGAGACACCGAGGAACACCACCACAACCTGGAGGAGGTGCTACGGCGACTGGACCAGGTAGGCCTGCGACTCAAGAAGTCTAAATGTGTGTTCTTAGCTCCTAAGGTTGAGTTTCTGGGCAGGAGGGTTGCTGCAGATGGGATTCGGCCCACAGAATCCAAAGCAGAGGCGATTTGACGAGCACCCAGGCCCTGCAACACATTGGAGTTGCGTTCATTCCTGGGACTGTTGAATTATTTCGGGAACTTTCTGCCGAACTTGAGCACGTTGTTGGAGCCGCTACACGTGCTCCTGCGTAAGGGTTACGATTGGTTTTTGGGGGACTGTCAGGAACGGGCTTTTGATCGGGCGCGAAATCTACTTCGTTCAAACAAGTTGTTAACCCTGTATGACTCCTGTAAAAAATTGGTTCTGACATGTGATGCATCGTCCTATGGGGTTGGGTGCATGTTGCAGCAGGGCAATGCTGAGGGTCAACTACAAGCTGTGGCTTATGCCTCCAGGTCACTCTCTCAAGCAGAACGGGGATATGGGATGGTCGAGAAGGAAGCGCTTGCATGTGTCTATGGTGTTAAAAAAAATGCATCAGTACCTCTTTGGTAGGAAGTTTGAATTAGAGACGGACCACAAGCCATTAACATCCTTGTTATCAGACAGTAAGGCTGTCAATGCCAATGCATCAGCTCGCATACAGCGATGGGCTCTCACGCTGGCTGCTTATGACTACTCCATCCGGCACCGGCCCGGCACTGAAAATCGCACTGACACGCTCAGCAGGCTTCCACTGGCCACCACTGAGAGGGCAGCGGAGCAAAGCGCCGAGATGGTCATGGCTGTCGATGCTTTTGACAGTGTAGGCTCCCCCATCACAGCCCGCCAGATCAAAATCTGGACAAACAGAGATCCCCTCCTATCCCTGATTAAGAAATGTGTCCTGACTGGGGATTGGGCACCCGCACACGGAGCATGCCCTGAGGAGGTCAGACTGTTCCACAGACGGATGGATGAGCTCTCCATCCAAGTCGACTGCCTACTATGGGGCAGCCGGGTAGTTATGCCCCAGAAGGGCAGGGAGGCATTCATCAAGGAACTCCACAGCGAGCACCCAGGCATTGTGCTGATGAAGGCCATTGCCCGGTCACACGTTTGGTGGCCTGGAATTGATTCAGACCTGGAACACTGTGTTCGCAGGTGCACGATGTGTGCCCAGCTGGGTGAGGCCCCGCTCAGCCTGTGGCCCTGGCCCACCAGGCCATGGTCACGCATTCACATTGACTATGCGGGCCCGTTCATGGGTAAGATGTTCCTTATTGTGGTAGATGCGTACTCGAAATGGATCGAGTACATAATTCTGAATTCATGCACGTCATACACCACCGTGGAAAGCCCACGTGCGATCTTTACAACCCATGGCTTGCCGGACATCCTGGTTCGTGATAATGGCCCATGTTTTACAAGTTACGAATTCCGAAAATTTATGTCGGGCAATGGCATCAACCACGTCAGGACTGCACCGTTCAAGCCGGCCTCCAATAGCCAGGCGGAATGTGCGGTCCAAATCATTAAGCAAGGTATGCTCAGGATTCAAGGACCCTCCCTACAATGCCGTGGTCGCTGAGGCGTGAGTCCGGGGATCAGCAGAGGCATATAAAAGGCCGCGAGAGGCAGCGGGAGTTCGTGGTCGCTGAGGCGTGAGTCCGGGGATCAGCAGAGGCCTATAAAAGGCCGCGAGAGGTCGTGGTCGCTGAGGCGTGAGTCCGGGGATCAGCAGAGGCCTATAAAAGGCCGCGAGAGGCAGCGGGAGTTCGTGGTCGCTGAGGCGTGAGTCCGGGGATCAGCAGAGGCCTATAAAAGGCCGCGAGAGGCAGCGGGAGTTCGTGGTCGCTGAGGCGTGAGTCTGGGGATCGGCAGAGGCCTATAAAAGGCGTACTTGTGCAGCTACAGGGAGAAGGCAAAAAAGAAGTAGAAAGAAACAGAAAGGTGACGTCACAGCCTCGGGGGTAGGTGATTGGCTGGTGATTGGTGAGTAGTTTTTCTTTTTCTTTTTTATATTAGTCAGTAACTTTTAACATTGTGTTGCCTATTTAAGTGTATCTAAGGGTTAAGTCATGGCAGGAGAGTTCGGTCGGGTGTTATGCTCCTCCTGTACCATGTGGGAACTCAGGGACACTTCCGGTGTCCCTGACGACTACGTGTGCGGGAAGTGTATCCGCCTCGAGCTCCTGACGATCCGCGTTGTGGAGTTGGAGCTGAGGGTGGATTCACTCTGGAGCATCCACGATGCTGAGAATGACGTGAATAGCACGTGTAGCAAGTTGGTCTTACCGCAGGAGAAGGGTCCACAGCCAGATAGGGAATGGAAGACCAGCAGGAAGAGTAGTGCAAGGAAGGTAGTGCAGGGGTCCCCTGTGGTCATCCCCCTGCAAAACAGATACACCGCTTTGAGTACTGTAGGGGGGGATGACTCATCAGGGGAGGGCAGCAGCAGCTAAGTTCATGGCACTGTGGCTGGCTCTGTTGCACAGGAGGGCAGGAAAAAGAGTGGGAGAGCGATAGTGATAGGGGATTCAATGGTGAGGGGAATAGATAGGCGTTTCTGCGGCCGCAACCGAAACTCCAGGATGGTATGTTGCCTCCCTGGTGCAAGGGTCAAGGATGTCTCGGAGCGGGTGCAGGACATTCTAAAAAGGAAGGGTGAACAGCCAGTTATCGTGGTGCACATTGGTACCAACGACATAGGTAAAAAAAGGGATGAGGTCTTACGAAATGAATTTAAGGAGCTAGGAGCTAAATTTAAAAAGTAGGACCTCAAAAGTAGTAATCTCGGGATTGCTACTGTGAATGTTTAAAAATGTATAGAGACATTGAAGTTGAGAACGTGGGAATTGTATAGGGACAGTATAAGCTAACAAAGAATTCATGGAGGAATAGCCATGACATCTCAGACTCGAGACTGCGAAATGTTACAACACTAACACATATTGAAACAAAACCCACAGCTTGCAGAAAAACCTCAAGGTCTTATTAAATCATGTTATTAACCTGAAACATTAACAGAAGGTCTTTGTTTAAAATCAGACCATACTTAGGTCGGCTTATGAGTGGACAAAGGGAAAGAGGGATCAAAAGGGATAGGCTGGACTAGGATGTCACTCTAGCCCTATCTTGTTATCTTTTGCCGAAAATGTATAACCGTCGTGCCTTTACAATGTAACGTCATTTTGTCCATAGGAAGTGGGTGCGTTCGAACAGACTTGCATTCCTTCTGTCTGATAAGGTCCCCGATCGGGATTTGCTTTTTAAATAAAAGCTTGCTTTGTTTAAAGCACAAACGGTATTCGTTTCAGTAATTTTGCTGAACCAGATTGAGGTAAAAGAATCCAGAAATCAACATTTGGTGTCAGAAGTGGGATCTCAACGGACGACTGCCGAAAACTTGCGAATTAAGAGCCAGACTAGCCTTGGGCGAGACGAGGGGAAAGTGGTCACTGGAGTGAGTATGATTTCAATACTGCTCCAGTTTCCCCCGGTTTCAAAAGTCTGAGGAAAGTTTAGCCACTCGCTGGTTCTCAGGTAGTGTCTGAACGAGATCCAGGACAATCTGGTGAATACCTTTCAAACTTAGAATAGGGATAGAGATAGGGAAATTGCGCGGTGACGCAAACCAAGCGGCGACTTGGAAAGATAGGTTAGAAGTCGATCCATGCGGCGACACGGAAAGTAGGGATAGTTAGAGCTAGATAGGGATAGATGATCAATCATGGATCCAAAAATTAATAGGAAAGAAAAGAGACTCTTGTGAACGCTTGTTTTAAATGAGAAATGCTTGTGTGATTTTTACTGTGTAAAAAAAAAATCCGGGGAGTTGTGGTTTGTTTTAGCTCCACCCACTTTTTCAAACAGAATGAAAGTTTTTTTTAACCCTTCGTAGTGTTGTCCTGTATGTGGGAAGTTTAAGAGTGTGAACCTTATTGAATTACGTATATTCGGATGATAAGTTACGGAGCCAGGGAATGCACAAAGGATAGGTTTGTTGAGTAAAAAAAAAGAAAAAAATACATGGTCCCGGTGGTTTAAAAAAAAAGGATTTGACATGCTCACTTACTTGTCGAAAGAAAACATTCAGAGAAGGCACAGCAAAACAACTGAGATGGATTCAAAAGGATTCAAAAAAAATATTATATTAAATAACACGACCTTGAGGCTGGAACAATTGAGATAACGAAAAGCAGTCCACAGCCTACGTGCCAGACTTCTCTCTAGTTATGGAAAAGACAAAAAAAAAAGTAACGTACTAAATAGGTGCTGAAAGAAAAAAAATTTTTCTGAGATTTTAAATTGAGAAAAATTCCACTGCAGTCTAAAAAGAAAAATCACTCCTGTCCAGTTGGCAGAAAAACTCCATTAAATTAGGGCTTTCATTGACAGAAGGAGGACATATTAAAAACCGTAGACGTCTTAAAGAAAGAGTGCACGCACGAGAAACGTACTCAGAGTTCCACTGGGACCTCTGAGAAAGGTATCGATAGACTACGTAGTTAAAATGGTTGGCTTTGCGTTGACCGAGGCTGATGACGAAATTGAATTTCAGTAAACAAATGTGTGGTCTCGTTTTAAATCAATTCAAAAAATATCTTTGGCAAGTACTTGAATAAGAAGTTAAAAAATGCTGCCTTTCCTGATGAAAAGATTTTTTTTCAGATGGTTACGTGAAGTCACGTAATGACATCAGGTCTTCTTACAAACCTGTAAAGGACTTAACTCTTTCCATTGACAGCTGTTTCATACTGAACATTATCAATTTGGATTTCTTAATAGAAAAAAGACTCACCTAACAGAGGAATGGTGCGATAGTCAGAATAAAAATAAAAACAGAACTAGCTTATGTAATAATACTTGCCTGATACAATAAAGAAATAGATACTCAAACAAAACAAATTGAAGAGTTAAAAGGCTAAGATAAATAAGCTGAAAGGGATCCACAAACCCAACTTAACCCTGACCTCCGATTTCACGGAGTGACCTCGACATGCATGGATATAATGCAGAATCAAGGGACCTGTGGGCCCTGGTAAAGCAAACCCTGAGCCCAACTGAGCATGCCCGATTTCTAACTCACCTAGGACGTGCTACTCATGATGCATTGTTGGTTGCTCACCCTAACGATGTCCAGGATCGCCTAAACGCTATCTTTAATGCTCTCACCACGACTCTTCAGAAGCCCATCAGTATGGAGCCGCCTCGGGTGGAAGGACCAAAACCTGACCCAAGGGGATACCAGATGGAACCGCAGTATTGCGTGCAGGGTTGGGTGGATAAACGGGGATACGGTTATATCAAACACCCAAATGGCCCGGGCCTTGCTAATTACGGACCACCCTATTGTCCCCAGCCTGGTATGGGAAGAGGTCGGGGCTGGGAAAGACGAGATGGATGCTTTATTTGTGGGCAAGAAGGACATTGGAATAGAAATTGTCCCTCCCGTCAGCACGAAAAAGGAAGAGGAGGAAGAGGAGGGGGGCAAGGGGGGAGAGGACGGGGATCTTACACTAACTTCTCCCAGAACAATCCCTTTGGCCAACCGTCCCCCGATTCGTATTGACTACGCAGCTTGATTGTGCAGGGACCCTCCCCGGATGACGAACCGATGATATTGTTAAAAATTCTGAATGAGTGGCAACCCTTCTTGATAGATACGGGAGCCTTCATGTCTTCTGTACAATCAAAGCTTAAACTCCCCGCCTTCACTGAAACACAGGGACTGTCAGGATTCCTGGGACAAGCCTCTACATTCCTGGTGTCAGAACCGGTTAAAATGGGTTACCAGGAAGAATCGGTGGAACATCGATTTGTTATCACAACCAATCTGGACTGTAACTTGATGGCTAGAGACCTCCTCTGCAAATTCCAGTTGCATTTGGAGTGTGGAGATGATGGGATTATTGTGAAACAGGAAACCCTTAAGCGGCAGTATTATACCACTAGAACCCCTCAGTGGTGGTCTCTGGACCTGCCGCAGGCACCCTATCACGTGACCCTAGCATACGATCCCAGTGGAAAGAATCAGGACCCGCAGAACTTTTATCAGGATCACGAAGGGGAAGTGAAGGGAATTCTATTAAGGGCTAGAGTGACTGGACCGGAAGGGAAGGCAGATTTTGTGGAAATGGACAGCCCCCAACGGTGGCACCACATATTACTCGTGAAGTATTACCTCCCCACCACGCTAAAGATTTGGAAGTTATGGTGCGCCAGGCTATAGACGAGGCTGACCCTACCAGCCGGGATGTGCAAATTGTAAAACATGGCCGAACAGTCCAATTCCACGGGGACCCCGAGAAGGTCTTAACGACTCTGCAGCATCATACTGGCTCTGGCATACCTGACTATGTGGATCCTCATGTGTGGGCAGAGGACCCCTCCCAAGTGGGTTATATTCCCATTGATCCGATTGAGATCCCAGTGCAGGGCAATGTGGACTGGCCCTTATCCGACAGTACCCACTGAAATCACAGGCAATACCGAGTATCCACCGAGCTTTGGAGGCTAGCCGAGTCGAACCAATTTGCCAGTTTCCAGTCCCTAGCACGGCTAAACAAATGCGACAGTGGTTGGGGATGATCAATTACTGCAGATCCTGGATCCCTAACGTTGCCCTGATGACTAAGCACCTCACCCCGTATACAAATAAGTAAGGCAGCTTTGAAATAGAAACCGCAGACGTCCAAGCCTTTAAGGAACTAAAGACAGCCCTGCTGCAAGCTCCGGCTTTGGGCCGGCCCCTCTATGACCGGCCCTTTCACCTGTATTGTACAATTCTGAAAGACTGTGCTACCGTTGTCTTAACACCTCTCACTCCGTAGCTGCCCTCCTGGGCCAACTGCAGACTCAACACCTTACCATGGCCAGGCAAAGCAGATATGAGATCTACTTACTAAACAATCCTAAGCTGACCTTTCGGCACTGTACTGCAGTTAATCCGGCCTGTTTTCTTACTGAGCCGCCCCAAGATGAGGAAGAACCCAGTCATGATTGTTTATCTTTAATTCAAGAGGCCACATCAGTCAGGGAAGATTTAGTTGATGTACCAATGGAAGATCCAGACTGTATTATGTATGTTGACGGAAGTTCTTCCATTAATCCAGAAGATACACGAATCTCAGGATACGCCATAGTAAAACAGGAGAATCAGGTCTTGGAATCTGCCGCTTTTGAAACCGCCTATTCTGCCCAACAAGCTGAACTATTCGCCCTCACCCGAGCCTGTATCTTGGCCAAAGATCTCAAAGTCAATATCTATACCGACTCTAGGTATGCCTTTGGGGTGGCCCATGATTTCGGACAATTATGGAAAAATAGGGGATTCCTAACCTCACAGGGGAATGAGATATCCCATAAGCAACTAGTATCTGATTTGTTGCAAGCCCTCATGCTCCCCAAGCACATTGCCATTGTTAAATGTATCGCCCACACCACCGGAAAATCCCCCGTTGATATAGGGAACCACTGTGCTGACAAAGAGGCTAAACAGGCCTCTCGTGACCAACAGATGGTAGTGCCCAAAATGATGAGTCAGACTAAAAATCCTGCGAAGGATAAGTTAGCCTCGGAAAAACCAATGCCAACCATCCAAGATGTTATAAAAGCACAGGAGGACGCTCCTGAAAAAGATAAACTGTTGTGGAAATATTATGGATGTACTTATGACAATGTTTCTAAACTCTGGACCACTCCCGCGGAACAGACTTGCATGTCTGACGATTTGCCTCCATGGGTTATTGACTGTATGCATTTTGCTACTCATTGTGGAGCAAGAACCACGAGTGATACACTTTTGGCTACTTGGTGGCACCCTAGACTCCAGAACATCAGTAGTCGTTGCCTGGTTTGCCAGCAACATAATCCAGGGAAGGGAGTACCCTGTGATTGGGGTAAAACGCCCCTACCCGAAGGTCCCTTTGAGACATTTCAGTTAGACTACATTGAGTTGCAAAAAGTTCAGTGTTACAAATATGTGTTAGTAATAGTAGATGTGTTTAGCAGATGGATTAAAGCCTACCCTACCCTGGACAATAAGGCTCAAACTATTGTTAAGGTGTTAATGAGGGAAATTGTTCCTAGATATGGTATCTCAGCTCGACTGATGACCACCTGTGTTCTTTCTCTGACTCAGGCTCTGCGACTAGCTCACAACCAGGTTCAAGATGCTCACCTCGACCTCCCAGTTTTACCCGAATTGTCCCTCGTGGCACCAGGGAAGTATGGATTCGGAAGGGATTAGAGCCACAATGGGAGGGGCCTTTTCAGGTGTTACTCACTACCCCCACTGTGAATGTTTAAAAATGTATAGAGACATTGAAGTTGAGAACGTGGGAATTGTATAGGGACAGTATAAGCTAACAAAGAATTCATGGAGGAATAGCCATGACATCTCAGACTCGAGACTGCGAAATGTTACAATACTAACACATATTGAAACAAAACCCACAGCTTGCAGAAAAACCTCAAGGTCTTATTAAATCATGTTATTAACCTGAAACATTAACAGAGGGTCTTTGTTTAAAATCAGGCCATACTTAGGTCGGCTTATGAGTGGACAAAGGGAAAGAGGGATCAAAAGGGATAGGCTGGACTAGGATGTCACTCTAGCCCTATCTTGTTATCTTTTGCCGAAAATGTATAACCGTCGTGCCTTTACAATGTCCGTAGGAAGTGGGTGCGTTCGAACAGACTTGCATTCCTTCTGTCTGATAAGGTCCCCGATCGGGATTTGCTTTTTAAATAAAAGCTTGCTTTGTTTAAAGCACAAACGGTATTCGTTTCAGTAATTTTGCTGAACCAGATTGAGGTAAAAGAATCCAGAAATCAACACTACCAGTGCCACGTGCTAGTCAGAGTAGGAATCGCAGGATAGCGCAGATGAATACGTGGCTTGAGCAGTGGTGCAGCAGGGAGGGATTCAAATTCCTGGGGCATTGGAACCGGTTCTGAGGGAGGTGGGACCAGTACAAACCGGACGGTCTGCACCTGGGCAGGACCGGAACCGATGTTCTAGGGGGAGTGTTTGCTAGTGCTGTTGGGGAGGAGTTAAACTCATATGGCAGGGGGATGGGAACCAATGCAGGGAGACAGAGGGAGACAAAAAGGAGACAAAAGCAAAAGACAGAAAGGAGATGAGGAAAAGTGGAGGGCAGAGAAACCCAAGGCAAAGAACAAAAAGGGCCACTGTACAGCAAAATTCTAAAAGGACAAATGGTGTTAAAAAAAACAAGCCTGAAGGCTTTGTGTCTTAATGCAAGGAGTATCCGCAATAAGGTGGATGAATTAACTGTGCAAATAGATGTTAACAAATATGATGTGATTGTGATTACGGAGACGTGGCTCCAGGATGATCAGGGCTGGGAACTCAACATCCAGGGGTATTCAACATTCAGGAAGGATAGAATAAAAGGAAAAGGAGGTGGGGTAGCATTGCTGGTTAAAGAGGAGATTAATGCAATAGTTAGGAAAGACATTAGCTTGGATGATGTGGAATCTATATGGGTAGAGCTGCAGAACACCAAAGGGCAAAAAACGTTAGTGGGAGTTGTGTACAGACCTCCAAACAGTAGTAGTGATGTTGGGAAGGCATCAAACAGGAAATTAGGGGTGCATGCAATAAAGGTGCAGCAGTTATAATGGGTGACTTTAATATGCACATAGATTGGGCTAACCAAACTGGAAGCAATACGGTGGAGGAGGATTTCCTGGAGTGCATAAGGGATGGTTTTCTAGACCAATATGTCGAGGAACCATCTAGGGGGGAGGTATTCTTAGACTGGGTGTTGTGTAATGAGAGAGGATTAATTAGCAATCTCATTGTGCGAGGCCCCTTGGGGAAGAGTGACCATAATTTGGTGGAATTCTGCATTAGGATGGAGAATGAAACAGTTAATTCAGAGACCATGGTCCAGAACTTAAAGAAGGGTAACTTTGAAGGTATGAGGCGTGAATTGGCTAGGATAGATTGGCGAATGATACTTAAGGGGTTGACTGTGGATGGGCAATGGCAGACATTTAGAGACCGCATGGATGAATTACAACAATTGTACATTCCTGTCTGGTGTAAAAATAAAAAAGGGAAGGTGGCTCAACCGTGGCTATCGAGGGAAATCAGAGATAGTATTAAAGCCAAGGAAGTGGCATACAAATTGGCCAGAAATAGCAGCGAACCCGGGGACTGGGAGAAATTTAGAACTCAGCAGAGGAGGACAAAGGGTTTGATTAGGGCAGGGAAAATGGAGTTCGAGAAGAAGCTTGCAGGGAACATTAAGGCGGATTGCAAAAGTTTCTATTGGTATGTAAAGAGAAAAAGGTTAGTAAAGACAAACGTAGGTCCCCTGCAGTCAGAATCAGGGGAAGTCATAACAGGGAACAAAGAAATGGCAGACCAATTGAACAAGTACTTTGGTTCGGTATTCACTAAGGAGGACACAAACAACCTTCCGGATATAAAAGGGGTCAGAGGGTCTAGTATGGAGGAGGAACTGAGGGAAATCTTTATTAGTCGGGAAATTGTGTTGGGGATATTGATGGGATTGAAGGCCGATAAATCCCCAGGGCCTGATGGACTGCATCCCAGAGTACTTAAGGAGGTGGCCTTGGAAATAGCGGATGCATTGACAGTCATTTTCCAACATTCCATTGACTCTGGATCAGTTCCTATCGAGTGGAGGGTAGCCAATGTAACCCCACTTTTTAAAAAAGGAGGGAGAGAGAAAACAGGGAATTATAGACCGGTCAGCCTGACATCGGTAGTGGGGAAAATGATGGAATCAATTATTAAGGATGTCATAGCAGTACATTTGGAAAATGGTGACATGATAGGTCCAAGTCAGCATGGATTTGTGAAAAGGAAATCATGCTTGACAAATCTTCTGGAATTTTTTGAGGATGTTTCCAGTAAAGTGGACAAAGGAGAACCAGTTGATTTGGTATATTTGGACTTTCAGAAGGCTTTCGACAAAGTCCCAAACAAGAGATTAATATGCAAAGTTAAAGCACATGGGATTGGGGGTAGTGTGCTGACGTGGATTGAGAACTGGTTGTCAGACAGGAAGCAAAGAGTAGGAGTAAATGGGTACTTTTCAGAATGGCAGGCAGTGACTAGTGGGGTACCGCAAGGTTCTGTGCTGGGGCCCCAGCTGTTTACATTGTACATTAATGATTTAGACGAGGGGATTAAATGTAGTATCTCCAAATTTGCGGATGACACTAAGTTGGGTGGCAGTGTGAGCTGCGAGGAGGATGCTATGAGGCTGCAGAGTGACTTGGATAGGTTAGGTGAGTGGGCAAATGCATGGCAGATGAAGTATAATGTGGATAAATGTGAGGTTATCCACTTTGGTGGTAAAAACAGAGAGACAGACTATTATCTGAATGGTGACTGATTAGGAAAAGGGGAGGTGCAACGAGACCTGGGTGTCATGGTCCATCAGTCATTGAAGGTTGGCATGCAGGTACAGCAGGCGGTTAAGAAAGCAAATGGCATGTTGGCCTTCATAGCGAGGGGATTTGAGTACAGGGGCAGAGAGGTGTTGCTGCAGTTGTACAGGGCCTTAGTGAGGCCACACCTGGAGTATTGTGTACAGTTTTGGTCTCCTAACTTGATGAAGGACATTCTTGCTATTGAGGGAGTGCAGCGAAGATTCACCAGACTGATTCCCGGGATGGTGGGACTGACCTATCAAGAAAGACTGGATCAACTGGGCTTGTATTCACTGGAGTTCAGAAGAATGAGAGGGGACCTCATAGAAACGTTTAAAATTCTGACGGGTTTAGACAGGTTAGATGCAGGAAGAATGTTCCCAATGTTGGGGAAGTCCAGAACCAGGGGTCACAGTCTAAGTATAAGGGGTAAGCCATTTAGGACCGAGATGAGGAGAAACTTCTTCACCCAGAGAGTGGTGAACCTGTGGAATTCTCTACCACAGAAAGTAGTTGAGGCCAATTCACTAAATATATTCAAAAGGGAGTTAGATGAAGTCCTTACTACTCGGGGGATCAAGGGGTATGGCGAGAAAGCAGGAAGTGGGTACTGAAGTTGCTTGTTCAGCCATGAACTCATTGAATGGCGGTGCAGGCTAGAAGGGCTGAATGGCCTACTCCTGCACCTATTTTCTATGTTTCTATGTATCCTGCTGGCCTATAGATCCCGACTGCACTCGCTCACGGGGGTCCCGCCCGCAGAGCTACTAATGAAATGGACACTCAAAACTCGGTTGTCCCTCATTCACCCAGTCCTGACCGACATAGTTGAGGGCAAGCGCAAGACACAAAACGAGTATCATGACCGTAATTCGAGGGGGAGATGTATAGAAATAAATGATCTTGTATTCGTCCTCAATCACGCCTTGGGGCCCAAATGGCTTGAGGCGCTGTAATTGACAAAGAGGGGAATAGGGTCATCGTGGTAAAACTCAACAATGGTCAGATATGCCGAAAGCATCTGGACCAAGTAAAAAAAAAGGTTCAGCATCGACACAGAGGATCCTGAAGAAGACCATGAGATGGAGCTCCCAACACCGCCAGTGAACAAGAACAATCAGAAGAATGCACAGTTCCTGCGGTCAGCCCGGGCAGGCCGGAATCACCACAGGTGACAGACACTCACATCAGTGTCCAACAACCAGAGCCCCAACTGCGGCGCTCCACGAGGAAGCGTAGACCACCTGAAAGACTAAACCTATGATCCCAATAAGAATTTGGGGGGGGGGGGGGGAGGCGGAGGTGATGTCATGTATTTAACCACAATGTAACACCACTGTATTACTGTATACACTCAACCTAGATGCACACCTTGACCACTCGGGGTGAACTTGTGGGAGACACTCCTTACCTGATCACACGGGTATAAAAAGGGAGGTCCCACGCAGGGTCATCGTCTTTGGAGTCCTGTGAATAAAAAGTTAAGGTCACAGAGTGACCTTGTCCCCAGAATGTGCCTCATGTGGTTTCATACTGTAGAGTAAGGACTTTACAGTCAGTTACTTTTTCGCTGTCCTATTAGTAAGGAAAGGGATTTGATGGGTAGTTACGAGGGAAATGGCAATAATCATGGTCAGCTGTTGGGGATACTTTGGTAGTTTCTCTCACTCCTAGTCAGTTTCTCCTATCAGCGGCATTTTAATTTTATTCAGCAGAATGAATGTTTTAAAATGCCAGTGTTCTGCCTCCCTCCACTCAACCAACATTGAAGCTGGTTGCTGTAACAGCTGCTCTTACAATCAGTAAGTGCTCTGCTCCGGCCTGCTCAACACCACTGTTTAAAATTTAAAGCAGGATGAAAGTACCAGGGCTAGGTGCTTGCATATTCTAAGAGCAGCTGTCACAGTAACCAACTGGTCCTGCAGCAGTCTGACAACACAGAGGCAACTACAGGGTCCAGAAAGATGGTGGAGACATGGAGCGTTATGTTGTCAACATACATGTGTAAGCTATACACACATATATTCCGGGGAGCGGAAGGAACAGTGTGGCGGCCTAGCCCAGCAGGCTGAGCGGCCCTCGGCCTACAAGCACCATCGGAGCAGGCCGGGGAGCGGAAGGAGCAGTGTGGCGGCGTACCATTCCAGGGAGCAGCACGTGCTGGAGCAGGAGAGCAACAGCAGTGAAAAGGGACATCACCAAGATCCAGGCCGGTGATTGGAGCGTGAGCAGGTACAGCAGGAGCGGCGAGGTCGGGGCGAAGGAGCAGTGAGTGATCGTGGAGCGACATGATCGGGGCCCAGGAGAGGCGTGAGTTCGGGGCCCAGAAGAGCCGGGGGCCCAGGGGCAGCACGGGCCAGCCCACACTGCAATATGTATGCTTGCTAGATCCGTGCAGCAGAGCTGGTCTCCAGTCGTCTTGGGTAATCCTTGCCACTGGACCAAGACCTAGCTCTGTCAAGCCTGTGTGGTGGTTGGTGTGCAACGGCCATCCCATGTTAAAAAAATCCACGCACAGGCATCCACCCTTCAGGATGTAGTTCAGGATCTGGAATATTAGGTCCTTCATTGAAACACCTGGGAACTTTTTGACGTGGAAGCAAGTCATCCTCGATTCGAGTGACTGCCTATGATGATGATGATGCAAGCTATAGCCCCAGGTCTGCGGATGATGTCGCCAAGGGGCAGCATGTGGAGAGGAAGTGGAGGGACCAAGGACAGATCCTTGGGGAGCTCTGGAGGTGACCATGCGAGAGGGAGGACGAGGCATTGCTAGACATACACTGGCAGCATTCAATATGTAGAAATGGAACCACATGAGAGCTGTTGTATGCAGCAAGATGACGAAGAAGAGGTGTTGGAGAAGGATCAAGTGGTCTACCAAGGCGAATGCTGTGGAGGAGTCAAGGCGGGATACTACACCACCGTTACAATCACAGAGGATGTTGTTCAGTTCCGCTTCGCTCTTCGGCACTTACGTTCAAAATCTAATTTTAAACAGCACTACTGAGCTGAGTGTAAGACCAAGTATTAAAGTAACCAGCCGGGAATGTCTTTAGATGGTGAGTGAGCTGAAAGAGACAGAAGATCAGCACTTTAAAACATGCTGATGAATAAAATTAATAAAGCATGGGGAGGAGATGAATTGACTGAGGAAGTGAGCTCGAAGGTGAATCATTAGTTCCAGTGATTGTCAATGGTTGCTAGCCTAGATCAGATGGGTCCTGAAGTGGAGCTGGGGAAATGACTTTCTAGCAAGTACAACTGCTCATCTTAACTTAGTTAGTAATAAAACTTTGTTGTATCTCCTAATTGAATTGGTAAGAAAATGTTGTCTCTCCCCTAAGCTTTCTGTTTAAGATCAACTGTTGTTTGGATTTTTTTAATAAGATTGTGGTAAAGTGCAATTCATTTTGTTACCAAGTTGCTTCCAGTGGTTTGATTATCTGTTGATGATAACTAAATTGGTAGCTTAAAGAAGTTCCTTGTAACAAAGATAACAATGAGCTTTGACCTTTTATTTAGATGGCAGCAGCTTTAAAAAAACAAGTTCACACAAGCTTGTCTTCAAACCACATCCTCAGTGGGTGCAACAACGACGACACTTTCCTGTGTGTCTGTGTAAAAATGTAAGGGAGCCGTGCATACTCATAATGCCTGAATACCTTGCTTGTAGTTTATGAAACACACAGATGTAATTTAAGGCTCAGTTGGAATGTGCAGAAGCAAATGTTGCAACACAAAGAATCTAAATTATTACCTGATCTCAACTGCATTGTTCTGGAGAAGCACCAAGCAGAGATTGATGCTATTTTGTAATTGTTCCTGGGATGTGGGTGTTGTTGGCAAGGCTGGCATTTATTGCCCATCCCTAATTGCACTTGAGAAGGTGGTGGTGAGCCGCCTTCTTGAACCGCTGCAGTCCGTGCAGTAAGGGAGGGAGTTCCAGGATTTTGAACTAGAGGTACGTCTCAAATCCAACTGTCCGAAAACCGGACATTTTTGTGAAAATCCCATTTGATATTCAGTAAAATAAAATCCGGAATTATTGTCCAAAAACCGGCGTGCCGGACTAGTTATCGACTTTGTCGCTATGTTTAAAATGGCGTGCGATCGGACCGAGCCTTGCCGAATGACCCTTGACCCAACCCGACCCAACCTGGCCCACGCCACCATTAGTATTTTGTAGTTAATTTATGTTAAATGTATATTATTTTATCCTTATATTTACCTTAAAATAATATACTTTATTCTACTTAATGTATTCCTTGTTTCTCTTATCCATTCAAATAAGCCTAAGATAGTGTTATGTATGCAATAAAGGTTCAAACTGAGTACTGTTTAACTAAGCAAGGTACACCCTTGGCTCTGCTTTATTCTGGCCCAAAGTGCCTGACTCACAAAATGGTTGGCCTTTTATACCAGAGCAGCACCATGTCCGTGCTGCTCAGTAGCCTCCAGAAATGACATCATCTGGTGGCTACAAACAGCATGTACATACATGACAGATAGACTACTGATTTTATTGATTTTCTTTTGCGAAATCCGGAAAAATCCAAAAACTGTCACAGTCTCTGTCCTGACTTTGCTGGATTTGAGACGTTGTGCTTGTATTGACGATGAAGGAATGGCGATATTGTTGCAAGTCAAGATGGTGTGTGACTTAGAGGACAACTTGGAGGTGGTGGTGTTCCCATGCGCCTGTTGCCCTAGTCCTACCAGTTGGTAGAGGTCACGGGTTTGGAAGGTGCTGCTGAAGAAGCATTGGCAAATTGTTGCAGTGCATCTTGTAGATGGTTGTTGCAGGGCATTTTGTAGATGGGTAAACACTGCAGCCACGGTGCGCCAGTGGTGGAGGGAGTGAATGTTTAAAGTGGGAAGGTAGCATAGTGGTTATGTTACTGGAGTAGTAACCCAGAGGCCTGGACTAATGATTTGGGGATGTCAGTTCAAATCCCACCACGGCAGCTGGGGAATTTAAATTCAGTTAATTAAATAAATCTGGAATAACAAGCTGGTATCATTAATGGTGACCATGAAACTATCGAATTGTCGTAAAAACCCAGCTGGTTCACTAATGTCCTTTTAGGGAAGGAAATCTGCCATCCTTGCCCGCTCTGGCCTATATGTGACTCCTGACTCATAGCAATGTGGTTGACGTTTAACTGCCCCTCTGAGATGGCTTAACAAGCTACTCAGTTGTAACAAACTGCTACAGAAAGCAATAATAAGAATAAAACCAGACGGACCACCCGGCATTGACCTCGACACTGGCTTTGGACACGACAACAGCACACACAGCCCAGTCGACCCTGCAAAGTCCTCCTCACTAACATCTGGGGACTTGTGCCAAAATTGGGAGAACTGCCACACAGACTAGTCAAGCAACAGCCTGACATAGTCATACTCACAGTGTCATACCTTTCAGACCGAGACTCCTCCATCACCATCCCTGGGTATGTCCTGTCCCACCGGCAGGATAGACCCACCAGAGGTGGTGGCACAGTGGTATACAATCAAGAGGGAGTGGCCCTGGGAGTCCTCAACATTGACTCATGACCCCATGAGGTCTCGAGGGTTCAGGTCAATCATGGGCAAGGAAACATCCTGCTGATTCATCAGCTGAGGGAGGGCAATAGTTGATAATCAGCACTCCTCCATGTTAAACATCACTTGAAGGTAATAAGGTCACAGAATGTACTCTGCGTGGGGGACTTCAATGTCCATCACCAAGAGTGGCTCGGTAGCACCACTACTGACCGAGCTGGCTGAATCCTGAAGGACAATGCTGCCAGACTGGACCTGCGGCAGGTGGTGAAGGAACCAGCACGAGGGAGAAACCTACTTGACCTCGTTCTCACCAATCTACCTGTCGCAGATGACAGCATTGGTAGCAGTAACCACGGCACAATCCTTGTGGAGATGAAATCCCGTCTTCACATTGAGGACACCCTCCATCGTGTTGTGTGGCGCTACCACCGTGCTAAATGGGATAGATGCAGAACAGATCTAGCAGCTCACAAATTGGCATCCATAAGGTGCTGTGGGCCATCAGCAGCAGCAGAACTGCATTTCAGCACAATCATGGTCCGGCATATCCCCCTCACTCTACCATTACCATCAAGCCAGGGGACCAACCTTAGTTCAATGAGGAGTGCAGAAGAGCATTCCAGGAGCAGCACCAGGCATACCTAAAAATGAGGTACCAACCTGGGGAAGCTACAACACAGGACTACATACACGGTAAACAGTGGAAGTAGTAAGCTATGGACAGAGCTAAGCGATCCCACAATCAACGGATCAGATCACTAAACAACTAACAGGAGGAGGAGGTTTCATGAATATCCCCATCCTCAATGATGGCAGAACCGGCATGCAAGTGCAAAAGACAAGGCTGAAGCATTTGCGACCATCTTCAGCCAGAAGTGCCGAGTGGATGATCCATATTGGCCTCCTTCTGAGGTCCCCATCATCACAGAAGCCAGTCTTCGGCCAATTTGATTCACTCCACGTGATGTCAAGAAATGGCTGAGCGCACTGGATACAGCAAAGGCTATGGGACCCGACATCATTACGGCTGTCAGCTGAAGACTTGTGTTCCAGAACTAGTCACACCTCTAGCCAAGCTGTTCCAGTACAGCTGCAACACTGGAATCTATCCAACAATGTGGAGAACTGCCCAGGTATGCCCTGTCCATAAAAAGCAGGACAAATACAATCTGGCCAATTATCACCCCGCCAGTCTACTCTCAATCATCAGAAAATCATCATTGACCATGCTATCAAACGGCACTTACTTACCAATAACCTGCTCACCAATGCTCAGTTTGGGTTCCGCCAGGACCACTTGGCTCCAGATCTCATTACAGCCTTGGTCCAAACATAAACAAAATAAATGAATTCCAGAGGTGAGGTGAGAGTGACTGCCCTTGACATCAAGGGAGAATTTGACCAAGTGTGGCATCAAGGAGTCCTAGTAAAATTGAAGTCATAGAATCATAGTTTAGAATCATAGAATCATAGGACGGAAGAAGGCCATTTGGCCCGTTGAGCCCCTGTCGACTCTCAGCTAGTCCCTTTCCCTGTAGCCCTGCAAATTTCTTTCCTTCAGATACTTATCCAATTCCCTTTTGAAAGATAAAACTGAGTCTGCCTCCACCACCCTTTCAGGCAGCACATTCCAGATCCTAACCACTCACTGCATTTGTAAAGTCCTGTCCCTGCAGTACAGATTCACATAATGCACATACTGAAGTCAAGGTCACTCAGGACCTGCACCTTTTATTACACAGCTCTCGAATGCCTCACTTGCCTGAGACCTGTCCTTATGTACCTGTCTGGGACAAGTATCCAGTGTCTCCGGCAAGTGCACCCCTGGTGGTAAGGTAAGCTAGTGGTTACAGGTCATCTCTAGTTACAGTCATGTATAGCATGGTAAGATACAGTTATGTACAGTAGTGTGAGATACATGACATCGCCTTCCCCCAAGGTCTTATTGTCTTTATACGTTTAGTCTCTCAGGTGGTCTACGCTCTCGCATGGAGCGTCTTAGTTGTGGTTCAGTTGTTTGCCTTGGTGCTTGTTTTTCTTTCGGTGTGATTGCTGGTATCTCGCCTGGGCTGTCTGTTGGGATTGCCTTTCCCTCAGATTGGTCCCTATAGCCTGTTTCCTTCCTTGCCTGTTCCTGTCCCTGCAAGCCATTTGGGACCCCTGCCATAGTTTAGCACAAACACTTTGTCCCCTATCTCATTCCACCTCCCCCTCGAATTTCGGTCATGGTACTCGGTTAGCTTACGGCGCTTTGCCTCAATGATTTCATGCATGTCTGGGAGGATTAATGAGAGCCTTGTCTTTAAGGTTCGTTTCATTAATAATTGCACGGGGGGAACTCCAGTCAATGAATGCGGAAGAGATCTGTATGCCAGCAGCAGTCGCGACAGGCGGCCCTGCAGCATGGGACCTTGGATTTTGAGCATGCCTTGCTTAATGATCTGCACTGCTCGCTCCGCTTGGCCGTTGGAGGCATGCTTGAACGGTGCTGTCCTAACGTGATTTATGCCGTGGTCACTCATAAAATCTTGGAATTCTGCGCTGGTGAAGCACGAACCATTATCACTGACCAATATGTCAGGAATGCCGTGCGTTGCGAACATGGTTCCAAGGCTCTCCACAGTGGTGGAAGTGGTGCTCGAGTTTAAAATGGTGCATTTGATTCACTTTGAACATGCATCTACAACTACGAAGAACATTTTGCCCATGAATGTGCCCGCATAGTCTACGTGCACCCGCGACCACGGTTTGGTGGGCCAGGGCCAGGGACTCGGGGTGGGGGGGGGGACCTCCCTGGGGGCAATACTGAGTTGGGCACAAATGGTGCACCGTCGGACGCAGAGCTCTAAGGCCGCGTCAATGCTAGGCCACCAGACGTGGGATCTGGCTATGGCCTTCACGAGAACGATCCCCGGCTGCTCGCAGTGGAGCTCCCGGACAAATGCCTCTCTGCCTCGCAGAGGCATAACTACTTGGCTGCCCCACATCAGGCAGTCTGCTTGTAGTGACAGCTCATGCATGCGCCTATGGAAAGGTTTGATCTCCTCAGGGCAAGCATCGCGAGCCTCTGCCAATCACCAGTTAAAAGACACATCTTTTTACTAGGGATAACGTGGGGTCGCTGGTCGTTCAGGCTCTGATTTGGCGAGCCGTCATGGGCGAACCTGTGGACTCAAAGGCATTGATTGCCATGACTATCTCACAGTCCTGTTCGTCAGACCCTTCCGTGGTCGCCAGGGGTAGCCTGCTAAGCACGTCGGCACAGTTGTCTGTGCCTGGTCTGTGCCTTATGGTGTAATCATAAGAGGCCAGCATGAGTGCCCACCGTTGAATGCGTGCCGAGGCATTGCCGTTTATTGCCTTGCTCTCAGATAGTAGGGATGTGAGGGGCTTGTGGTCAGTTTCTAATGCGAACTTGGCCCCGAAAAGGTATTGGTGCATCTTTTTGACACCGTACACGCACGCGAGCGCCTCCTTCTCCACCATTCCGTACCCGCGCTCCGCCCACAAAAGTGACCTGGAGGCGTAAGCTATGGGTTGTAATTTACCCGCACTATTGACATGTTGTAAAACGTGCCCGTCCCCGTACGCTTGAAGGCGCGTTCCTGGGCGTCCCCTCAAAACCAATCGCACCCCTTTCTGAGTAGCACGTGGAGAGGCTCCAGCAGCGTGCTTAAGTTCTGCATAAAGTTCCCAAAGTAATTGAGTAGCCCGAGAAAGGCGCGCAGTTCTGAGACATTCCGGGGCCTGGATGCCAGGCGAATTGCTTCGGTTTTGGACTCTTTTGGGCAGATTCCATCAGCGTCAATCCTTCTGCCCAAAAATTCAACCTCGGGCGTGAGAAACAGGCACTTGGATTTCTTAACTCTTAGGCCTACCCGATCCAACCGCTTTAGTACTTCCTCCAAATTGCGGAGATGGGAGTCGGTGTCCCTGCCCGTGATAAGTATGTCGTCTTGAAATACAATCGTCCCCGGGATGGACTTGAGCAGACTCTCCATGTTGCACTGGAATATAGCAGCTGCCGACCTGATGCCGAATGGGCATCGATTGTACATGAAAAGGCCTCGATGTGTGTTGATGGTGGTGAGTGCCTTAGACTCTTCGGTCAGTTCTTGAGTCATATACGCAGATGTGAGATCTCGTTTTGAGAAAAGTTTTCCTCCAGCCAATGTGGCAAATAAGTCCTCCGCTCTGGGCAGCGGGTACTGGACCTGTCGGGAGACTCTGTTTATGGTAGATTTGTAGTCCGCACAGATTCGTACGGATCCATCAGGCTTCATGACTGGGACGATGGGACTTGCCCAGTCGCTAAATTCCATGGGCGAGATAATGTCTTTCCGCAGAAGCCTGTCCAGTTCATGTTCAATCTTTTCTCTCATCACATAGGGCACAGCTCTAGCCTTGTCATGGACCGGTCTAGCATCCTGTGTGATGTAGATTTTGACTTTAGCCCCTTTGAAGGTGCCCACACCTGGCTGAAAGAGATGTTCAAATCGACTTAGAACTGTTGAGCAGGAGGTCCGTTCCTCTGACGACATGGCGTGAACATCACCCCATTTCCAGTTTAGTTTTGCCAGCCAGCTTCTCCCCAGCAGTGCTGGGAGATCTCCGGGGACAATCCACAGGGGAAGTCGGCTCACTGTCCCTTTGTGTGTGACTGACAGCATGGCGCTGCCGAGGACTGGGATGATTTCTTTTGTATAAATCCTTAGTTTGGTGTCGACCCTTGTGAGCTTTGGTCTGTCTCTTTTGTGCGGCCACAGCTGTTCAAATTGTTGAGCGCTCATGAGAGATTGACTCGCTCCCGTATAAAGCTCCATGTTGATGGGTATCCCATTGAGTAGGACCCTCATCATTATTGGAGGCACCTTGTTGTAAGAGCAGTGGCCATTGATCGTGTTGACCCACTGTACTTCGGTGTCCCGGATACTGTCCCCACCGTCTTCTGGTCCGCTTTCCGACCCTTCCGATTCGTATACCAGCCGAGCTGCTGTTTTTCTGCACATGCGGGCCAGATGCCCTGCAAACAGCATGCTGAAATCAACACCCCCTTGATGAGTGCCTTCCCCCACATCTCCAGCACAGACCGCTTCCATTGTTTCCAAAGGATGAGCTGCGTCTGGCTGATCTCTCTTGAGCTTCTCTCAGTTTGTAGTTGATTGCTCGAATTGTGGGTTGATGAGGTGTGAACGGCCGTTCATGTGGCCCTTGATGGCTTCTGGCACCACTGCCTGCTGTTGAGGGCCTGCTCGCCTGCCTTTGTCTGTGTGTGGGGGTCGCGGCTTGTTTCATGCTGTGAACCCCTTGTTCCGATGTTTCGTTAGTTGTCGTACCCGCAGTGTAGATCAACCTCGTTTCTTCTCCTGCCAAGAATGTCTGTGCAACCAGTGCTGATGCCTCTAGGGTCAAGTTCTTGGTCTCTATGAGCTTTCGGAATATACCTGCGTAGCCTATTCCCTCAATAAAAAAGTCTCTCAGTACTTCTCGCCTTAGTTCATCGGAGAACTCACATAAGCTAACCAACCTCTGAAGTTCCGCCACGAAGTCGGGTATGCTCTGGCCCACACAGCGTCTGCAGTTGTAGAACCTGTGTCTGGCCATTTGTAGGCTGCTCGCTGGCTTCAGGTGGTCTCTTACCAGTGTGCTCAGCTCTTCAAACGACTTGCTTGCTGGTTTCTCGGGTGCCAGCAGGTCCTTCATTATGCGTATGTTTTCGAGCCACAGCTGGTCAAGAGATGGGCTCTTCTCTTGTCTGCCTTATCGTTGCCTAACCAGTGTTTGGTTACGAAGCTTTGCTGGAGCCTTTCTATAAAGTCCTCCCAATTATCTCCAGCATTGTGTTTTTCATCTGAGCCGTTGGTCGCCATTCTGTGGATTCTGTAATCCCATCCTTGTCGCCACTGTAAAGTCCTGTTCCTGCAGTATAGATTCACACGAGGCACATACTGAAGTCAAGGTCACTCAGGACCTGCATCTTTTATTACACAGTTCTCGAATGCCTCACTTGCCTGAGACCTGTCCTTATATACCTGTCTGGGACAGGTATCCAGTGTCTCCTGCAAGTGCACCCCTGGTGGTAAGGTAAGCTAGTGGTTACAGGTCATCTCTAGTTACGGTCATGTATAGCATGGTAAGATTCAGTTATGTACAGTAGTGTGAGATACATGACAGCATTAAAACATTTTTTCTTGCATCGCCTTTGGTTCTTTTGCCAATCATCTTTAATCTTTGTCCTCTGGTTCTCGACCCATCTGCCAATGGGAACAGTTTCTCTGGGGAAGAGTGATCATAGCATGGTAGAATTTCAAATTCAATTTGAGGGTGAGAAAGCGAGTTCTCAAACTAGTGTCTTGAACTTAAATAAAGGTAATTACAAAGGTATGAAGGCAGAGCTGGTTAAAGTGGACTGGGAAAATAGATTAAAGGGTAAGACAGTTGATGAGCAATGGCAAACATTTAAGGAGATATTTCATAACTCTCAGCAAAAATATATTCCGGCAAGAAAGAAAGACTCTAAGAGAAGGATGAGCCATTCGTGGCTAACTAAGGAAGTAAAGTTTGTATCAAATTGAAAACAAAGGCATACAATGCTGCGAAGACTAGTGGAAGGCCAGAGCAGTGGGAAGTTTTTAGAAACCAGCAAAGAACGACTAAAAAAATAAGGGAGAAGATAGCTTATGAGGGTAAACTAGCAAGAAATATAAAAACAGACAGTAAGAGCTTCTACAGGTATATAAAAAAGAAGCGAGTAGCTAAAGTAAATACTGATCCCTTAGAGGATGAGACTGGGGAATTAATAATGGGAAACAGAGAAATGGTGGAGACTTTATTTTGTATTGATCTTCATGGTAAAAGACATTAAAAGCATCTCAATAATGGACAATCAAGAGGCTATAGGGAGGGAGGAACTTAAAACAATCACTATCACTAAAGAAAAAGTATTTGGTAAACTAATGGGACTAAAGGTGGACAAGTCCCCTGGACCTGATGTCCTGCATCCTAGGGGCTTAAAAGAGGTGGCTGCAGAGATAGTGGATGCATTAGTTGTAATCTATCAAAATTCCTTGGAATCTGGGGAGGTCCCAGTGGACTGGAAAACCGCAAATGTAACGGCCCTATTTAAGAAAGGAGGGAGACAGAAAGCAGGAAACTATAGACCAGTTAGCCCAACATCTGTCAGAGGTTGAACTCCAAGCCATCGTCAACATCTTCACCAAGGCGTATGAAAGCATAGGCCTTACACTAAACATTCGTAAGACAAAGTTCCTCCACCAACCTGACCCCGTCACACAGCAATGCCCCCGCAGTCATCAAAATCCACGGCACAGCCTTGGACAACGTGGACCATTTTCCATACCTCGGGAGCCTACTATCAGCAAGTGCAGACATCGACGACGAGGTCCAACATCGCCTCCAGTGTGCCAGTGCAGCCTTCGATCGCCTGAGGAAGAGGGTGTTTGAAGACCAGGACCTCAAATCTGGCACCAAGCTTATGGTCCACAGGGCAGTAATGATACCCGCCCTCCTATATGGCTCAGAGACGTGGACTATAAAAGAACTTAATAAGAACATAAGAAATAGGAGCAGGAGAAGGCCATACGGCCCCCGAGCCTGCTCCACCATTTAATACGATCATGGCTGATCTGATCATGGACTCAGGTTCACTTCCCTGCCCGCTCCCCATAACCCCTTAATCCCTTATCAGTTAAGAAACTGTCTATTTCTGTCTTAAATTTATTCAATGTCCCGGCTTCCACAGCTCTCTGAAGCAGCGAATTCCACAGATTTACAATCCTCTGCGAGAAGAAATTCCTCCTCATCTCAGTTTTAAATGGGCGGCCCATTATTCTAAGATTATGCCCCCTAGTTCCAGTCTCCCCTATCAGTGGAAACATCCTCTCTGCATCCACCTTGTCAAGTCCACTCATAATCTTATACGTTTCGATAAGATCACCTCTCATTCTTCTGAATTCCAGTGAGTAGAGGCCCAACCTCCTCAACCTTTCCTCATAAGTCAACCCTCTCATCTCCGGAATCAACTTAGTTAACCTTCTCTGAACTGCCTCCAAGGCAAGTATATCCTTTCGAAAATATGGAAACCAAAACTGTATGCAGTATTACAGGTGTGGCCTCACCAATACCCTGGTAGCAAGACTTCCCTGCTTTTATACTCCATCCCCTTTGCAATAAAGGCCAAGATTCCATTGACCTTCCTGATCACTTGCTGTACCTGCATACTAACCTTTTGTGTTTCATGCACAAGTACCCCCAGGTCCCGCTGTACTACAGAAACTTTGCAATCTTTCTTCATTTAAATAGTAACTTGCTCTTTGATTTTTTTTCTGCCAAAGTGCATGACCTCACACATTCCAACATTATACTCCATCTGCCAAATTTTTGCCCACTCACTTAGCCTGTCTATGTCCTTTTGCAGATTTTTTGTGTCCTCCTCACACATTGCTTTTCCTCCCATCTTTATATCGTCAGCAAACTTGGCTACGTTACAGCCGGTCCTTTCTTCCAAGTCATTAATATAGATTGTAAATAGTTGGGGTCCCAGCACTGATCCCTGTGGCACCCCACTGGTTACTGATTGCCAACCCAAGAATTAACCATTTATCCCGACTCTCTGTTTTCTGTTAGTTAGCCAATCGTCTATCCATGCTAATATATTACCCCCAACCCCGTGAACTTTTATCTTGTGCAGTAACCTTTTAAATGGCACTTTGTCAAATGCCTTCTGGAAGTCCAAATACACCACATCCACTGGTTCCCCTTTATCCACCATGTTCGTTACATCCTCAAAGAATTCTAGCAAATTTGTCAAACATGACTTCCCCTTCATAAATCCATGCTGGCTCTGCCTGACCGAATTTTGCTTTTCCAAATGTCCTGCTACTGCTTCTTTAATAATAGACTCCAACATTTTCCCAACCACAGATGTTAGGCTAACTGGTCTATAGTTTCCTGCTTTTTGGCTGCCTCCTTTTTTAAATAGTTTTCCAATCTGCTGGGACCTTCCCAGAATCCAGGGAATTTTGGTAAATTACAACCAATGCATCCACTATCCCTGCCGGTACTATATATACAGCAGACACCTCTCAACGCTGGAGAAGTACCACCAGCGTTGCCTCCGCAAGATCCTGCAAATCCAGTGGGAGGATAGACGCACCAACGTCAGTGTTCTCGATCAGGCCAACATCCCCAGCGTCGAAGCACTGACCACACTCAACCAGCTCCGTTGGACAGGTCACATCGTCCACATGCCCGACACGAGGCTCCCAAAGCAAGCTCTCTACTCGGAAGTCCTACACGGCAAGCAAGCCCCAGGTGGGCAGAGGAAACATTTTAAGGACACCCTCAAAGCCTCTTTGATAAAATGCACCATCCCCACCAGCATCTGGGAATCCCTGGCCCAAGACCGCCCTAAGTGGAGGAAGAGCATCCGGGAGTGCGCTGAGCACCTCGAGTCTCGTCGCCGAGAGCATGCAGAAATCATGCGTAGGCAGCGGAAGGAGTGTGCAGCAAACCAGACTCCCCCCCCCCCCCCACCCCCACCCTTTCCTTCAACGACTGTCTGTCCCACCTGTGACAGACACTGTAATTCCCATATTGAACTGTACAGTCACCTGAGAACTCACTTTTAGAGTGGAAGCAAGTGTTCCTCGATTTCGAGGGACTGCCTATGATGATGATGATGATGAATGATATATAAAATATGTCATAAATAGGATGTACCAACTGTAGCAATTGTCCCTGCACTGGACTGAATGACAGGAAGAATATTACTTTAAGATCTATCGGGTCAATAGAAAGAAAGACTTGGATTTAAATAGCGCTTTTCAAAACCACCGGACGTCTCAAAGTGCTTTACAGCCAATTATATTCTTTTGGTGTGTAGTCACTGTTATAATGTAGGAAACGCGGCGGCCAATATGTGCACAAGCAAGCTCCCACAATCAGCAATGTGATAATGACCAGATAATCTGTTTTTTTGTTCTGTTGATTGAGGGATGAATATTGGCCAGGACAATAGAACAAGAGGGCAGACCTTTAAATCATCATTATAGGCGGTCCCTCGAAACAAGGATGACTTGCTCCACGCCAAAAAAGGATAAGTTCACAGGTGTTCCAATGAAGGACCTAATATTCCAGGTCCTGAACTACATATTGAAGGGTGGAAGATGCCTGTGCATGGATTTTTTTAACGTGTGGTGGCCGTTCCACACCAGCCACCACAAGGGGTTGACAGAGCTACGTCTTGGTCAGTGGCAAGGGTTAACCAAGACGATTGGAGACCAGCTCTGCTGCACAGACCTAGTGCGCATAGATATCGCAGTGTGGGCTGGCCTGTGCTGCCGCAGACCTTTAAAATATGTTTACTCACAGGGTGATAGATGTTTCGAATGATCTAGCAGGCAATGTTGTGGAATCAAAGTCATCAGGGGCCTTCACGATGCAATTGGATGCGAGGCTGTGTGAGTTGAAATATTGAAGCTATGAACTAGAAGAGCAGAAATACTTTTTCATTGTTCTTAACTTTTTATGTTCTGTTCTTAACTGGCTTCTCACCATTTTTCATCAAACAAAGGTGCTTCTCGAAGTTTTTTTTTTAATGCTGCCGCACTAAGGAATGGTTTAGCTTTTATGCCTTTTTGAAATTGAGGGTTTCAATTCATTTTGAAACTTGATGATGTTCATATTATATTTTTTAAATAATTTTGATTTGCTGCTTTTGTTGTTTAAAAGAAAGAACTTGCATTTATATAGTGCCTGTCACGACCTGAGGGTGTCCCAAGCACTTCACAGCCAATAAAATACATTTAACATAAGAACATAAGAATTAGTAACAGGAGTAGGCCATCTAGCCCCTCGAGCCTGCTCCGCCATTCAACAAGATCATGGCTGATCTGGCCGTGGACTCAGCTCCACTTACTCGCCCGCTCCCCGTAACCCTTAATTTCCTTACTGGTTAAAAATCTATCTATCTGTGATTTGAACACATTCAATGAGCTAGCCTCAACTGCTTCCTTGGGCAGAGAATTCCACAGATTCACAACCCTCTGGGAGAAGAAATTCCTTCTCAACTCGGATTTAAATTGGCTCCCCCGTATTTTGAGACTGTGCCCCCTAGTTCTAGTCTCCCTGACTAGTGGAAACAACCTCTCTGCCTCTATCTTGTCTATCCCTTTCATTATTTTAAATGTTTCTATAAGATCACCCCTCATCCTTCTGAACTCCAACGAGTAAAGACCCAGTCTACTCAATCTATCATCATAAGGTAACCCCCTCATCTCCAGAATCAGCCGAGTGAATCGTCTCTGTACCCCCTCCAAAGCTAGTATATCCTTTCTTAAGTTAGGTGACCAAAACTGCACGCAGTACTCCAGGTGCGGCCTCACCAATACCCTATACAGTTGCAGCAGGACCTCCCTGTTTTTGTACTCCATCCCTCTCGCAATGAAGGCCAACATTCCATTCGCCTTCCTGATTACCTGCTGCACCTGCAAACTAACTTTTTGGGACTCATGCACAAGGACCCCCAGGTCCCTCTGCACCGCAGCATGTTGTAATTTCTCCCCATTCAAATAATATTCCCTTTTACTGTTTTTTTTTCCAAGGTGGATGACCTCACATTTTCCGACATTGTATTCCATCTGCCAAACCTTAGCCCATTCGCTTAACCTATCTAAATCTCTTCGCAGCCTCTCTGTGTCCTCTACACAACCTGCTTTCCCACTAATCTTTGTGTCATCTGCAAATTTTGTTACACTACACTCTGTCCCCTCTTCCAGGTCATCTATGTATATTGTAAACAGTTGTGGTCGCAGCATCGATCCCTGTGGCACACCACTAACCACCGATTTCCAACCGGAAAAGGACCCATTTATCCCGACTCTCTGCTTTCTGTTCGCCAGTCAATTCTCTATCCATGCTAATACATTTCCTCTGACTCCGTGTACCTTTATAGAAACATAGAAAATAGGTGCAGGAGCAGGCCATTCAGCCCTTCTAGCCTGCACCGCCATTCAATGAGTTCATGGCTGAATATGAAACTTCAGTACCCTCTTCCAGCTTTCTCGCCATACCCCTTGATCCCCCGAGTAGTAAGGACTTCATCTAACTCCCTTTTGAATATATTTAGTGAATTGGCCTCAACTACTTTCTGTGGTAGAGAATTCCACAGGTTCACCACTCTCTGGGTGAAGAAGTTTCTCCTCATCTCGGTCCTAAATGGCTTGCCCCTTATCCTTAGACTGTGACCCCTGGTTCTGGACTTCCCCAACATTGGGAACATTCTTCCTGCATCTAACCTGTCTAAACCCGTCAGAATTTTAAACGTTTCTATGAGGTCCCCTCTCATTCTTCTGAACTCCAGTGAATACAAGCCCAGTTGATCCAGTCTTTCTTGATAGGTCAGTCCCACCATCCCGGGAATCAGTCGGTGAATCTTCGCTGCACTCCCTCAATAGCAAGAATGTCCTTCCTCAAATTAGGAGACCAAAACTGTACACAATACTCCAGGTGTGGCCTCACCAAGGCCCTGTACAACTGTAGCAACACCTCCCTGCCCCTGTACTCAAATCCCCTCGCTATGAAGGCTAACATGCCATTTGCTTTCTTAACCGCCTGCTGTACCTGCATGCCAACCTTCAATGACTGATGTACCATGACACCCAGGTCTCGTTGCACCTTCCCTTTTCCTAATCTGTCACCATTCAGATAATAGTCTGTCTCTCTGTTTTTACCACCAAAGTGGATAACCTCACATTTATCCACATTATACTTCATCTGCCATGCATTTGCCCACTCACCTAACCTATCCAAGTCACTCTGCAGCCTCATAGCATCCTCCTCGCAGCTCACACTGCCACCCAACTTAGTGTCATCCGCAAATTTGGAGATACTACATTTAATCCCCTCGTCTAAATCATTAATGTACAATGTAAACAGCTGGGGCCCCAGCACAGAACCTTGCGGTACCCCACTAGTCACTGCCTGCCATTCTGAAAAGTACCCATTTACTCCTACTCTTTGCTTCCTGTCTGACAACCAGTTCTCAATCCACGTCAGCACACTACCCCCAATCCCATGTGCTTTAACTTTGCACATTAATCTCTTGTGTGGGACCTTGTCGAAAGCCTTCTGAAAGTCCAAATATACCACATCAACTAGTTCTCCTTCGTCCACTTTACTGGAAACATCCTCAAAAAATTCCAGAAGATTTGTCAAGCATGATTTCCCTTTCACAAATCCATGCTGACTTGGACCTATCATGTCACCATTTTCCAAATGCGCTGCTATGACATCCTTAATAATTGATTCCATCATTTTACCCACTACTGAGGTCAGGCTGACCGGTCTATAATTCCCTGTTTTCTCTCTCCCTCCTTTTTTAAAAAGTGGGGTTACATTGGCTACCCTCCACTCGATAGGAACTGATCCAAAGTCAATGGAATGTTGGAAAATGACTGTCAATGCATCCGCTATTTCCAAGGCCACCTCCTTAAGTACTCTGGGATGCAGTCCATCAGACCCTGGGGATTTATCGGCCTTCAATCCCATCAATTTCCCCAACACAATTTCCCGACTAATAATGATTTCCCTCAGTTCCTCCTCCTTGCTAGTCCCTCTGACCCCTTTTATATCCGGAAGGTTGTTTGTGTCCTCCTTAGTGAATACCGAACCAAAGTACTTGTTCAATTGGTCTGCCATTTCTTTGTTCCCTGTTATGACTTCCCTGATTCTGACTGCAGGGGACCTACGTTTGTCTTTACTAACCTTTTTCTCTTTACATACCTATAGAAACTTTTGCAATCCGCCTTAATGTTCCCTGCAAGCTTCTTCTCGTACTCCATTTTCCTGCCCTAATCAAACCCTTTGTCCTCCTCTGCTGAGTTCTAAATTTCTCCCAGTCCCCGGGTTCGCTGCTATTTCTGGCCAATTTGTATGCCACTTCCTTGGCTTTAATACTATCCCTGATTTCCCTTGATAGCCACGGTTGAGCCACCTTCCCTTTTTTCTTTTTATGCCAGACAGGAATGTACAATTGTTGTAATTCATCCATGCGGTCTTTAAATGTCTGCCATTGCCCATCCACAGTCAACCTCTTAAGTATCATTCGCCAATCTATCCTAGCCAATTCACGCCTCATACCTTCAAAGTTACCTTTCTTTAAGTTCTGGACCATGGTCTCTGAATTAACTGTTTCATTCTCCATCCTAATGCAGAATTCCACCATATTATGGTCACTCTTCCCCAAGGGGCCTCGCACAATGAGATTGCTAATTAATCCTCTCTCATTACACAACACTCAGTCTAAGATGGCCTCCCCCCTAGTTGGTTCCTCGACATATTGGTCTAGAAAACCATCCCTTATGCACTCCAGGAAATCCTCCTCCACCGTATTGCTTCCAGTTTGGCTAGCCCAATCTATGTGCATATTAAAGTCACCCATTATAACTGCTGCACCTTTATTGCATGCACCCCTAATTTCCTGTTTGATGCCCTCCCCAACATCACTACTACTGTTTGGAGGTCTGTACACAACTCCCACTAACGTTTTTTGCCCTTTGGTGTTCTGCAGCTCTACCCATATAGATTCCACATCATCCAAGCTAATGTCTTTCCTAACTATTGCATTAATCTCCTCTTTAACCAGCAATGCTACCCCACCTCCTTTTCCTTTTATTCTATCCTTCCTGAATGTTGAATACCCCTGGATGTTGAGTTCCCAGCCCTGATCATCCTGGAGCCACGTCTCCGTAATCCCAATCACATCATATTTGTTAACATCTATTTGCACAGTTAATTCATCCACCTTATTGCAGATACTCCTTGCATTAAGACACAAAGCCTTCAGGCTTGTTTTTTTAACACCCTTTGTCCTTTTAGAATTTTGCTGTACAGTGGCCCTTTTTGTTCTTTGCCTTGGGTTTCTCTGCCCTCCACTTTTCCTCATCTCCTTTCTGTCCTTTGCTTTTGCCTCCTTTTTGTCTCCCTCTGTCTCCCTGCATTGGTTCCCATCCCCCTGTCATATTAGTTTAACTCCTCCCCAACAGCACTAGCAAACACTCCCCCTAGGACATTGGTTCCGGTCCTGCCCAGGTGCAGACCGTCCGGTTTGTACTGGTCCCACCTCCCCCAGAACCGGTTCCAATGCCCCAGGAATTTGAATCCCTCCCTGCTGCACCACTGCTCAAGCCACGTATTCATCTGCGCTATCCTGCGATTCCTACTCTGACTAGCACGTGGCACTGGTAGCAATCCCGAGATTACTACTTTTGAGGTCCTACTTTTTAATTTAGCTCCTAGCTCCTTAAATTCGTTTCGTAGGACCTCATCCCTTTTTTTACCTATGTCGTTGGTACCAATGTGCACCACGACAACTGGCTGTTCTCCCTCCCTTTTTAGAATGTCCTGCGCCCGCTCCGAGACATCCTTGACCCTTGCACCAGGGAGGCAACATACCATCCTGGAGTCTCAGTTGCGGCCGCACAAACGCCTATCTATTCCCCTCACCATTGAATCCCCTATCACTATCGCGCTCCCACTCTTTTTCCTGCCCTCCTGTGCAGCAGAGCCAGCCACGGTGCCATGAACTTGGCTGCTGCTGCCCTCCCCTGATGAGTCATCCCCCCCAACAGTACTCAAAGCGGTGTATCTGTTTTGCAGGGGGATGACCACAGGGGACCCCTGCACTACCTTCCTTGCACTACTCTTTCTGCTGGTCTTCCATTCCCTAGCTGGCTGTGGACCCTTCTCCTGCGGTAAGACCAACTCACTACACGTGATACTCATGTCATTCTCAGCATCGTGGATGCTCCAGAGTGAATCCACCCTCAGCTCCAATTCCGCAATGCAGTAACCTTTTGTGTGGCACCTTATCGAATGCCTTTTGGAAATTAAATACACCACATCCATCGGTACACCTCTATCCACCATGCTCGTTATATCCTCAAAGAATTCCAGTGAAATGTAGTCACTGTTGTAAAGGTGAGGACACGTGGCAGCCAATTTGCACAAAGACCAAAGAGATAGATGACCATGCAATCTATTTTAGTGATGCTGGTTAAGGGATAAGTGTTTGCCAGAACACTGTTCTTCATCGAATAGTACCATGCTCTGTTATGTTCACCTGAGAGCGCAGACGGGACTTTAGTTTAATATCATAGAATGATAACAACAACCATGTTTATTTATATAGCGCCTTTAATGTAGTAAAACATCCCAAGGTGCTTCACAGCAGTGTTATAAGTCAAAACAGATAAATTTGACACCGAGCCACATAAGAAGAAATTAAGGCAGGTGACCAAAAGAGGTAGGTTTTAAGGAGCGTCTTCAAGGAGGAAAGAGAGGTAAAGAAGCGGAGAGGTTTAGGGAGGGAGTTCCAGAGCTTAGAGCCCAAGCAGCTGAAGGCACGGCTACTGATGGTTGAGCAGTTATAATCAGAGATGCTCAAGAGGGCAGAATTTGAGGAGCGCAGACAGCTCGTGAGGTTGTGAGGATGAAATAGATTACATAGGGAGGGGCGAGGCCATGGAGGGATTTGTAAACAAGAATGAGAATTTTGAAATCCAGGTGTTGCTTAACCAGGAGCCAATGTGGGTCAGCGAGCACAGGGGTGATGTGTGATCAGGATTTGGTACGAGTTAGGACACGGGCTTCCAAGTTTTGGATGATCTCAAGTTTACGTAGGGTAGAATGTGGGAGGCCAGCCAGGAGTGCTTTGGAGTAGTCAAGTCTAGAGTTAACAAAGACATGGATGAAGGTTTCAGCAGCAGATGAGCTGAGGCAGGGGTGGAGGTGGGCAATGTTACAGAGCTGGAAATAGGCGGTATTAGTTATGCGGTGGATATGTGGCCGGAAGCTCATTTCAGGGTCAAATATAATAACTAGGTTGCAAACAGTCTGGTTTAGCCTCAGATAGATGCTGGGGAGAGAGATGGAGTCAGTGGCTAGGAACGCAGTTTGTTGCGGGGACCAAAGACAATGGCTTCGGTCTTCCCAATATTTAACTGGAGAATATTTCTGCTCATCCAGTACTGGATTTCAAACAAGCAGTCTGACAATTTAGAGGCTGCGCAGGGGTCGAGAGGAAGTGGTGGAGAGGTAGAGCTGGGTGTCGTCAGCGTACATGTGGTTTTGGATAATATCGCCAAGGGGCAGCATAAAGCTGAGAAATAGGAGGGGGCCAAGGATAGATCCTTGGGGGGCACCACAAGTAATGATGCAGGAGTGGGAAGAGAAGCCATTGCAGGTGATTTTCTGGCTACGATTAGATAGATAAGAATGGAACCAGGCGAGTGCAGTCCCACCCAGCTGGACCATGGCGGAGGAGGATGGATTGGTCAACTGTGTCAAAGGCTGCAGACAGGTCCAGAAGGACGAGGAGGGATAGTTTACCTTTGTCACAGTCACAAAGGATGTCATTTGTGTCTTTGATGAGAGCCGTTTTGGTGTTGTGGCAGGGGTGGAAACCAGATTGAAGGGATTCAAACATGGAGTTCCGGGAAAGCTGGTCACGGATTTGGGAGGCGACAACACATTCAAGGATTTTGCAGAGGAAAGGGACGTTGGCGATGGGGCGGTAGCTAGCCAGTGCTGTGGTAGACATTTAAGGAGATATTTCATAACTCTCAACAAAAATATATTCCAATGAGAAGGAAAGAGTTTAAGAGAAGGAATAATCATCCGTGGCTAACTAAGGAAATAAAGGATGGTACCAAATTGAAAACAAGGGCATACAAAGTGACCAAGATGAGTGGGAGGCCAGAGCATTGGGAAACTTTTAAAAACTAGCAAAGAACGACTAAAAAAATAATAAAGAGGGGGAAGATAAATTATGAAAGTAAACTAGCAAGAAATATAAAGACAGATAGTAGGAGTTTCTTCAGGTACATAAAAAAGAAAAGAGTGGCTAAAGTAAATGTTGATTCCCCTTGAGGATGAGACCAGGGAATGAATAATGGGGAATGGGGAAATGGCAGAGACTTTGAACAAATATTTTGTTCAAAACATCCCAATAGTGGATAATCAAGGGGCTATATGTAGGGAGGAACTTAAAACAAGCACTGTAACTAAAGAAGTAGTACTCGGTGAAATAATTGGACTAAAGGTGGACAAGTCCCTTGGACCTGATGGCTTGAAGTGGCTGCAGAGATAGTGGATGCATTGGTTGTAATCTACCAAAATTCCCTGGATTCTGGGGAGGTCCCAGCAGATTGGAAAACTGCAAATGTAATGCCCCTATTTAAAAAAGGAGGCAGCCAAAAAGCAGGAAACTATAGATCAGTTAGCCTGACATCTGTCATTGGGAAAATGCTGGAATCCATTATTAAGGAAGCAGAAGCAGGACATTTGGAAAAGCATAATTTAGTCAAGCAGAGTCAGTATGGTTTTATGAAAGGGAAATCATGTTTGACAAATTTGCTGGAGTTCTTTGAGGATGTAATGTGCAGGGTGGATAAGGGGGAACCAGTGGATATGGTGTATTTGGATTTCCAGAAGGATTTCCAGTAACATAAAAGGTTACTGCACAAGATAAAAGTTCACGGGGTTGGGGGTAATATATTAGCATGGCTAGAGGATTGGCTAATTAATAGAAAACAGAGAGTCGGGATAAATGGGTAATTTTCCAGTTGGCAAATATGAACTAGTGGGATGCCGCAGGGATCAGTGCTGGGGCCTCAACTATTTACAATCTATATTAATGATTTGGATGAAGGGACCAAGTGTAATGTAGCTGTTATGTATATAATGACTCAAAAGACTTGTTACTGTAAACTCACTCAGGTGTAAACCTGGTCCACTTTATTCGTGCCCAAAGTGACTACAAGACATGGTACCAGCACTTATATACCAGGGCCCGCACACACACATGTATAGCCCGATGACCTCCGACAGCGGCACACCCTGGTGTCCAGTGACCCCAAGCATCAATACATGACAACATTCCCCTTCAAGATCTTAGTATCAATCTCTTTACAAATTAAGACGGTCTGGGGCTTTCCGCTCGCGAGTTGATCATCTCAGTTCCACTCCAGTTCTGGGTGAGTGTTCTGAGTCAGTTATGACTGGAGGTTGAATAGCCGATCTGATGGGAGTGGTAATGACCATGTCAGAGACTGAAAATCTAGGTTCGGTAATGACAGCAAAGTCCTCTGATGAATGACCATTGGTTGGTTGGTCACTGACGGCATCTTGCTCAAGCGATTCCAGTTCATCCGTGTGCCGTAGTTTCACTTGATCAACATGTTTCCTGCATGTTAGCCCATTCTTGAGCACGACAATAAACACTCTGTTACCCTCCATGGCTGTGACAGTACCGGCGATCCACTTTGGATCATAGTTCAATACTTAAACCGGATCATTGACAGAAATATCAAGTGACACAGCAGCACGATCATGATACAATTGCTGACTCTGACATCTGTTTTCAACACGATCATTCAAATCTGGATGAACAAGAGAGAGCCTGGTCCTGAGACTTCTCTTCATCAGTGGTTCAGCAGGGGAAACTCCGGTAAGCATGTGAGGTCTTGTCCTGTAACTTAGCAATATGCATGACAAGTGAGTCATAAAAACATAGAAACATAGAAAATAGGTGCAGGAGTAGGCCATTTGGCCCTTTGAGTCTGCACCACCATTCAATAAGATCATGGCTGATCATTCACCTCAGTACTCCTTTCGTGCTTTCTCTCCATACCCCTTGATCCCTTTAGCCGTAAGGGCCATATCTACCTCACTCTTGAATATATCCAATGAACTGGCATCAGCAACTCGCTGCGGTAGGGAATTCCACAGGTTAACAACTCTCTGAGTGAAGAAGTTTCTCCTCATCTCAGTCCTAAATGGCTTACCCCTTATTCTTGGACTATATCCTGCTTGACAAATTTTCTGGAATTTTTTGAGGATGTTTCCAGTAGAGTGGACAAGGGGGAACCAGTTGATGTGGTGTATTTGGACTTTCAGAATGCTTCCGACAAGGTCCCACACAAGAGATTAATGTGCAAAGTTAAAGCACATGGGATTGGGGGTAGTGTGCTGATGTGGATTGAGAACTGGTTGGCAGACAGGAAGCAAAGAGTAGGAGTAAATAGGTCCTTTTCAGAATGGCAGGCAGTGACTAGTGGGTTATCGCAAGGTTCTGTGCTGGGGCCCCAGCTGTTTACATTGTACATTAATGATTTAGACGAGGGGATTAAATGTAGTATCTCCAAATTTGCGGATGACACTAAGTTGGGTGGCAGTGTGAGCTGCGAGGAGGATGCTATGAGGCTGCAGAGTGACTTGGATAGGTTAGGTGAGTGGGCAAATGCATGGCAGATGAAGTATAATGTGGATCAATGTGAGGTTATCCACTTTGGTGGTAAAAAACAGAGAGACAGACTATTATCTGAATGGTGAAGATTCGGAAAAGGGGAGGTGCAACGAGACCTGGGTGTCATGGTACATCAGTCATTGAAGGTTGGCATGCAGGTACAGCAGGCGGTTCAGAAAGCAAATGGCATGTTGGCCTTCATAGCGAGAGGATTTGAGTACAGGGGCAGGGAGGTGTTACTACAGTTGTACAGGGCCTTGGTGAGGCCACACCTGGAGTATTGTGTACAGTTTTGGTCTCCCAACTTGAGGAAGGACATTCTTGCTATTGAGGGAGTGCAGCAAAGGTTCATCAGACTGATTCCCGGGATGGCGGGACTGACATATCAAGAAAGACTGGATCAACTGGGCTTGTATTCACTGGAGTTCAGAAGAATGAGAGGGATCTCATCGAAATGTTTAAAATTCTGACAGGTTTAGACAGGTTAGATGCAGGAAGAATGTTCCCAGTGTTGGGGAAGTCCAGAACCAGGGGTCACAGTCTAAGGATAAGGGGTAAGCCATTTAGGACAGAGATGAGGAGAAACTTCTTCACCCAGAGAGTGGTGAACCTGTGGAATTTTCTACCACAGAAAGTTGTTGAGGCCAATTCACTAAATATATTCAAAAAGGAGTTAGATGTAGTCCTTACTACTAGCCGGATCAAGGGGTATGGCGAGAAAGCAGGAATGGGGTATTGAAGTTGCATGTTCAGCCATGAACTCACTGAATGACGGTGCAGGCTCGAAGGGCCGAATGGCCTACTCCTGCACCTATTTTCTATGTTTCTATATCCCCTGGTTCTGGGCTTCCCCAACATCGGGAACATTCTTCCTGCATCTAACCTGTCCAGTCCCATCAGAATTTTATATGTTTCTATGAGATCCCTTCTCATCCTTCTAAACTCCAGTGAATACAGGCCCAGTCGATCCAGTCTCTCCTCATATGTCAGTCCTGCCATCCCGGGAATCAGTCTGGTGAACCTTCGCTACACTCCCTCAATAGCAAGAACGTCCTTCTTCAGATTAGGAGACCAAAACTGAACACAACGTTCCAGGTAAGGCCCTGTCTGCAGTCAACCCTCAGTCACACGTTTCATGCTCTGCTTGAACGTTTGAACAGCACGCTCTGCTTGACCATTAGAGGCATGTTTGAATGGTGCTGACCTCACATGTTTAATACCATTGAGTTTCATGAACTCTTGAAACTCCAGACTCGTGAAGCAAGATCCGTTGTCGCTCACAACAATGTCAGGAGGCAAACCGTGAGTAGCAAACATGACACGAAGGCTCTCAATGGTAGCTGTGGACATACTGGATGACATAATAATACACTCTAGCCACTTTGAATATACATCCACCACAACAAAAAACATCTTTCCCAGGAAAGGGCCCACAAAATCGATGTGTATCCTCGACCATGGTTTCGATGGCCACGACCAAAGACCAAACACTAAAAGAAAGCAGAAGACAAATGAAGTTCTGTTTAAACATGCTGTCCTACCTTCTGCAAAATTATTTGATCTAACTTCTCCTAAAATTGAATAGAGATTATTTAGTAGCAATTCGTTTTCATCTAATATTGACTTATTATACTTACCAAGAAGCCATCCAGTCTTTCCTGTGAAGAAGATGACCTACAACATGACCTACAACATCATCAAATAGACTCTCTATTCCTGCTGCGCATCTTGGATTTATTCTGCAGGAATATTATCATCCAGATTTTCACTTACAAACTTCACAGATTATCCATCTGCAAACGTTATCATTCAATCTTTACCCATTAGCCAACAAACCATGTCAAAATAATTAAACTATATTTAACATTTCTATTACTACAGCCATCTGGTGTTACATTTAACATTCAAACTGAAAAATAACATGCTCATAGTTGTTTGGAGTAACTGATCAGACTAGACCAGAGCCCTGATTTTGGTAGTCTAGCAAAAATTGGATTGAGCTAGCCATTGTTGCCAGCTCAAGGACGGCCATGCTGCATTTGGTGAGGAGAATCCTTCCCCATAATTTGAATTGGTTATTGACACAAGAAAAAATTGTGCAGAGAGCGTAGCCTATAGTACATTGGTTGGGGCCATAAAATCCTTTGAAGCAGCAGTTCTTAAAAGGTTGATTGCTTTAAAAACATTTCCAACCCCAATTATCTTCTGAGGGAATGAGACTCCACACTTGTAAAATAGTGGCCCAGAAATTCCGCTTTCTCCTTCCCGGGGCGTTCGACTAGATTTTAGAGAAAAAATACGCACCTACCTGAAGGTGCTGCGCCCGCTCGACTTACCGATGCACAGGCCTCCTCTTGCTGCGCATCGCAGCGCGTGCACGTCGGGACGTGCACAGGCCTGGAGCTGGAGTCACATGGCTCTGGGCAGCCAATCAGGTATAGTATATTCTCATTCATAGTAATAGGAGTTTCGTAAGTCCGAAACTCCTATTACTATGAATGAGAAACCACCCCAAACACTAATAAAAAATAGAAAATATACACTACATATTTAAGATTCATTTAAATTAAAGTTACTAATGTCATAAAAAAATATATTTTCCTGATTTTTAAAAAGTTTTTTAAATTATGCCTTAAAATAAACTTACCATAGTAGGGAGGGTTTTTAACAATAAAATGTGTTTTTATAACTTTATTTTAAAATGTTTTTGTGTATTTTTAAACACTTACGCCTGTAACAGTAGGCTATACACCTGCTTTTTCAGGCGCAAGATTTTTAAGGACATTTGCTGGGCAAGATATTGGTAAATATCGGAAATCTTGCCCTGCAAGTGTCCTCGCTTGACAGAAACTTGACAAATCGGAAAAGTCGGTTTTCAATGCATGCGCATTGTGCATTGAAAACCGGCTTTTCCGATGCCTTCCCGGATCTGTAGAAACTTCGCACGGACCCAGGACATCGGAATTTCAGGGTCATTTTTTCCTGGACCAGAGAGGTTGTTTGGCACTATCATTTATCACTCCATTAAAAACTCACTTACTCCTGACTGCACCAGCCCTAACATTTTCTGCCCACTTAAGTGGGGAACCAGTGGGCAAGTACCCCAAGTTCACGCCATTGCATTGATTTCAGTGCTGAGTATATCGGCAAGGACTGCAACAGCGCACTCTGTGGAGGAATCAGGTATTTTAGATAGCAACTTCCGGATTTCCACGTTTAACTGCGCGTGTGTGGACGCTGGAAGTTGCCTTCTGATTTACCCCGTTATAAAGGTGAGCGCCGTTATTCCTGTCGCAAAATCCGGCCCTATATACTATGTTATGTTTTTTTTAAACCATTTCTCCCTAGATATTTTTGGTTTTGAAATTTCAGAGTACTACCATGGACAAGACCTAACTCTCCAGGTCAAAAGGGTGTTTTCACTTGTCCTGATATCTAGGTAAAATTCATAGTGTGCCTGAGAAACAAACGGAGAGCTCTTTTCCAGATTATTTTAGCTATCAATTCTGCCTTGTGCCTTCACGGGCTTGTTATTGTCTTGGGAAGCCAGCAGAATAACATTTACACAAGCTTATTTTACGATTTAATTGCCAAACAAATTTATTAAATAATAATAGAACGAGTAAATAGTAGCATATATTTTTACAGTATGTGTTAAGCTCAGCTAACTCCTCCTTGTAATAGAAAATAATAAAAAAGTTTGCAATTTCTATGCTATGCCATGCTTTAATTTTCATATGCCGCAGTTCTATTTTTTTCTTCTTCTTCTCCTCACCAACCATCATAGTTATCGAACTAATCTAATTCCTTTTGTAGATTCCAGACAGACTCACTAATTACCAGAACCTCGTGAATTTAAATAATTGTCTGTTCATTTCAATAGGAGATGCCAATCAAACACATGTTTGAACAAATAACAATAGTGTTTATATTTGATTTAAATGGCTTAGCCCCTCTCATGGGCTCCTGCATTTCAGACAAATTGCTGAATTATTGCCAGATAATGAGTCGGATATTTTTTCTGTGAGTTAAGTGTTTTAACTTCTTATGCACCGTGAATACATTAAAGAAGCCAATGCCAAGCTGAATATTAATTTCTGCATAATGGCATTTTAGTTATTAAAATGTAACAATATATCTCAAATATTTTCTAGACTTCTGCTTTTTAAAAGTAGGAAACACATCAATGAACAACTATTTGAATGTCCAGAGTTTCTATATTGCATATATTGTAGTTTTATCATATTTAAAATGCAACCTCAAATTGTAATGATTTTAAAACCTGCTTCTAGGTTAGTTATATTCTATATATGGCATCAGAGTTTCAAAGTGTAAATTACTTTTGTAATAATGAATTGCCTATTGTGTGCTGCATAGGGAATAGAGAGCTGATTATCGTCATGGAGTGCTTTATTTTAGGCTACCTTGTGCTGGACACCAGTCATTGTTTAGGTTGGGTAGGGAAGATAAGTGATCATCTCCCAGCAAGTAATTAGCAGGAAATGTGTGCCTGCGCTGTTTCTCTCTTTTTCTCCTCTCACTACCTTGCCTTTGCTTTGTGTCTCAACTTGATGTGTCTGCCCAAAATCAGGAACCCACCAGAATTAGAGCCTTGGGTGTGAATGTCATCTGATCGCTGTGTGTTGCTGTCCACTGGAGCATCAACATGATATGCCAGTTAAGTGTATTAGATTGTCTACTCTTTGCTAAAACACATTGGATTATTCATTATAACCATGATTTTATAGCAACGTTTTCAATTCCCATTACGAAATTATGCATGGTACTGCACCACTTGTGAAGTCCAATGCTAATTTTAGGAATGTGTTTTTTTTTAATCATACATCAGTGTCCATTCTTTCAGTCAGTCAAATTACTTGTTTCCTTTAATCCAGCTGCTAACAGCACATAAAGAAATGCTTTGAAACATGTCAGCTCTCCCGTAGAACCATGCACTATGTAGCTAGACAAAAGAACCATTCTGGAAATTAGACCTTGGCATTGCACATTTCACAGTCAGACAATCATCCATTTGTTAATTTTTCATGGTGTTGCATTGCACTGAAACAAACTGTCTATATTTAAGTAGTATTATAAAGCTAATTAATGTACTTTTTGGAAACAGCATAGTTATATATGAATAAGTTTGCGAATGAATAAAGTGGGAATGAATAAATCACATTATTATGTAATGTTTCATATCTCCCCTTTCTCCAATCCCTTCCTTTTTCCCAATTCCCCCTTGTCCCACATTTTCCCCTCCCAGTCTTCCCCATTCTCCCCTCCGTGACTGCATTTTCTCCTCCTCTGCTATGGTTTCTCCTCCTATCCCTTACTTCTTCCTTCTTTCTTGATTCTATTTCTCCCGCCTCCCCAGTTTCTCTCCTCTGAATCTCTCTTTATTTATTTCCCCATTTCTCCTCTTTCCCCCATTGCCCTAACCCCCCCCCCCCAGTTATCCATTTCCTTCATCTTTTGGAGTACGGTTCCCCAGGCACTAGCAGCCCTCCATTATTTCAAGTTCCTATTTCTCACAGAATTTAATATTCCCATCTCGGCAACAAATTCCTTTATAAAAGAATTTATGGGCTCTGCTTCACTAATGGTTTGTGGCAGACAGTTCTTTATGCTGACCGCCCTCTATAATTTTTCTAAACTCCCGGTGTTATGTATATAAACCTGTAAATACCATGTCTAGCCACCAGAGGGCTTATCCCCTGGAGTCCCAAGGGATCCTACAATCCCTTGGGAGCACCTGTATATAAGGAGGCCTCACAGGCTGGAGAGGTACTCTGAGATCTGTAATAAAGGACTACGGTCACACTTACTTTGAGCTTGCAGGATCTAGTCTGACTCTTTATTCAAGACATAACACCTAGGATGTCTGCAGCTACCATACAGTATGGGGCTGGCACAGTTGGTGACCGAAACAGTGGGATCACACTTATCTGAACCTCCCGCCAGGCATGTTGCTTGGTGGACTTCTATATGGCCCACCTATATGGCTCAGAGACGTGGACTATATACAGTAGACACCTCAAAGCGCTGGAGAAGTACCACCAGGGCTGCCTCTGCAAGATCCTGCAAATCCCCTGGGAGGATAGATCCACCAACGGCAGTGTTCTCACTCAGGCCAACATCCCCAGCATCGAAGCACTGAGCACACTCGACCAGCTCCATTGAGTGGGCCACATCGTCCGCATGCCCGACACAAGACTCCCTAAGCAAGCACTCTACTTGGAACTCTGACGTGGCAAGGGAGCCCCAGGTGGGCAGAGGAAACGTTTCAAGGACACCCTCAAAGCCTCCTTGATAAAGTGCAACATCTCCACCAACACTTGGGAGTCCCTGGCCAAAGACCGCCCAAAGTTGAGGAAGAGCATCCGGGAAGTCGTTAAGTACCTCGAGTCTCGTCGCTGAGAGCATGCAGAAAGCAAGTGCAGACAGCGGAAGGAGAGTGCGGCAAACCAGGCTCCCCACCCACCCTTTCTTCAACCACTGTCTGCCCCACCTGTGACAGATTGTAATTCCCGTATTGGACTGTTCAGTCACCTGAGAACTCACTTTAGAGTGGAAGCAAGTCTACCTCGATTTTGAGGGACTGCCTATGATGCTGATGATGATGGTGGACTTGTGGGGGAATGGATGTTTAATTACATCTTTGGTAGGGTATTGGTGACTGAGACTAATCTTTTCATGCATAACCCTTAGGAGTTCTTCCAAATTGCATCTCAACTCTCTGTACAATAAACTAAAGAGTCAAAAATGGAATTTTGGAAGAACGCAGAAGGATTGCGGCAGCGGTTATTTTAATGTAGAGCAGTAAATTTATGCATCCTCCAGAAAGTTACAGTCTGCCTGTTCCTAGTTACAAAAATTAAAGTGCTCCCCCTCCCTCCCTCTCTCTCTCCTCCCTCCCCTCTCTCCTCCCACACCTCCCTCTCTTCTCTTCTCTCCTCCCATCCTCTCTCTCCTCCCTCCCCTCCCTCCCTTTCTCCTCCTCCCCTCCCTCCCTCTCTCCTACCCTCTCTCCTACCCTCCCTCCCTCCCTCTCTCCTCCCCCCTCCTTCCCAACTCCCTCCCTCTCTCCTCCCTCCCTCCCTCTCTCCTCGCTCCCTCTCTCCTCGCTCCCTCCCTCCTCCCCCCCTCTCTCCTCCCTCCCTCTCTCCTCCCCCCCCCACCCTCTCTCCTACGCCCCCTTTCTCCCTCTCTTCTCCCCCCCTCCCTCCCTCTCTCCTCCCCCCTCCCTCCATCTCTCCTCCCCCCTCCCTCCATCTCTCCTCCCCCCTCCCTCCCTCCCTCTCTACTCCTCCCTCCCTCTCTTCTCCCCCCTCCCTCCCTCTCTCCTCCCCCCCTCCCTCCCTCTCTCCTCCCCCCCTCCCTCCCTCTCTCTCTCCTCCCCCCCTCCCTCCCTCTCTCTCTCCTC